>NC_090253.1:51181260-51206260 GCF_037325665.1 Littorina saxatilis | reverse complement strand
TTCATTTTCTCTTGTCTACCAAAATTTCTCACCTTTTAAGAATGTTTAATTAAAGCGCCCGCCTGATTTTGGAGCAAAAGTTCAACAGAAACTTAATACTCTGAAATTAATTACACACCTTTTGACCCTAAAAAAATGTTTCATATTGGTTCACCAACCAAGTTCTACTTACCTTAAAAAAGAAAAACAAGTCGCGTAAGGCGAAAATACAATATTTAGTCAAGTAGCTGTCGAACTCACAGAATGAAACTGAACGCAATGCCAATTTTCAGCAAGACCGTATACTCGTAGCATCGTCAGTCCACCGCTCATGGCAAAGGCAGTGAAATTGACAAGAAGAGCGGGGTAGTAGTTGCGCTAAGAAGGATAGCACGCTTTTCTGTACCTCTCTTTGTTTTAACTTTCTGAGCGTGTTTTTAATCCAAACATATCATATCTATATGTTTTTGGAATCAGGAACCGACAAGGAATAAGATAAAAGTGTTGTTAAATTGATTTGGACAATTTAATTTTGATAATAATTTTTATATATTTAATTTTCAGAGCTTGTTTTTAATCCGAATATAACATATTTATATGTTTTTGGAATCAGCAAATGATGGAGAATAAGATAAACATAAATTTGGATCGTTTTATAAATTTTTATTTTTTTTTTACAATTTTCAGATTTTTAATGACCAAAGTCATTAATTAATTTTTAAGCCACCAAGCTGAAATGCAATATCGAAGTCCGGGCTTTGTCGAAGAATACTTGACCAAAATTTCAACCAATTTGGTTGAAAAATGAGGGCGTGACAGTGCCGCCTCAACTTTACCGAAAAGCCGGATATGACGTCATCAAAGACATTTATCAAAAAAATGAAAAAAAACGTATGGGGATTTCATACCCAGGAACTCTCATGTCAAATTTCATAAAGATCGGTCCAGTAGTTTAGTCTGAATCGCTCTACACACACACACACAGACACACACACGCACACACACACGCACATACACCACGACCCTCGTTTCGATTCCCCCTCGATGTTAAAATATTTAGTCAAAACTTGACTAAATATAAAAAGCAAGAAAAAACAAGTCGCGTAAGGCGAAAATACAATATTTAGTCAAGTAGCTGTCGAACTCACAGAATGAAACTGAACGCAACGCAACGCAGCAAGACCGTATACTCGTAGCATCGTCACTCCACCGCCCGTGGCAAAGTCAGTGCCCGTGGAATTGACAAGAAGAGCGGGATATTCGTTGCGCTGAGAAGGATAGCACGCTTTTCTGTACCTCTCTTCGTTTTAACTTTCTGAGCGTGTTTTTAATCCAAACATATCATATCTATATATTTTTGGAATCAGGAACCGACAAGGAATAAGATGAAAGTGTTTTTAAATTGATTTCGAAAAAAAAAAATTGATAATAATTTTTATATATTTAATTTTCAGAGCTTGTTTTCAATCCGATGGGCGGTGCCTTGCTGTTCCGTAAAGCACCCACCGACAAAACTCGCTTTTCCGTATTTTTTTTTTTTTTTAGATAAAGAGAGTATTACCTGACAGCATTTGAAGTGTCATTCTTTAGAATAAATCACGCTGATATTGTTGATTTAAATTTGTACTTTATCTTGTTAACTTTTAGCTTGATAAACAAAAAGGGTCCCTGCCTGAATGCTATAACATTTAGAGGGTCAACTAGAATCCGTCCTGATTGGTCAAAAAGTCATATTGGGCACTGAATTGGTAATAACAAATGATAACAGACATGTCGAGAAAGTGGATTATCAGCATGAGCCGGAGGCTGTTGTTAAATCCACCATTTGCTTTGTCTTGGTAGCTTTTAGCGTGATAAACAAAAAAGGTCCCTGCCTGAACGTTATAACCTTTAGAGGGTCATCTAGAATCGGGTGTCACTAAAACTCGAAAAGACACGAAAAGACGCGAAAAGACACGAAAAGACGCGAAAAGACACGAAAAGACGGATAGCTTGGGCCCCAGGTGGTCGTAATGTAATGTGCCGCCAGCTTGACTGGGTATGTTGGGAGAATCGGCGTTTTGTCAATTAGATGTTAATTCCTTTGTCGGATCGGATGGATCGAATACCAGCTCAGCTGGCGTGTGGTCAGTTGCGTAACTTTTATAGCCGCTGATAACACGTTCGTGTGGGAATGTTTGATGCGCTCAGATCAAAGCCTCATTTAAGAGATAGCGAATTCTTTTGAATTTGATAGGAGAAGCGTGTCAATTGGGCTCGAATGTTTTAGTCTTTACCCCCCCCCCTCCTTTCTTCTTGTCTTTAACCAATGGAATGGCTTTTCATCTTAGAATGTTGTGTTGCTAATAGTTACTGAGATTTGTAATTGGATGTGTGTGACTCTAGCTAAAGTTTAATAATGTATGTGCATGCTAGGGTGTGAAAGAGAACGGAGAGAACTTTGGGAACTTCGGAAGAGTTTGGACGTATTTGGTTGTGAGATCCACTCCAATAAAGTGACACCAACATCAACATCAAACAGGTGTGAGTGTGAGTGTGAGTGTGCGTGTTAGCTGTGAGGAGGTGATTGTTACAAGAAGGTGTGAATGCGCTGTGTGAGTGTCAGTGGTGAAAGGGTCAAAGGTGTGTTTTCGTGTATTTGCTGTCTTTTCGTGTCTTTTCGCGTCGCGTCTTTTCGTGTCTTTTCGCGTCTTTTCGTGTCTTTTCGCGTCTTTTTGTGTCTTTTCGCGTCTTTTCGTGTCTTTTCGTGTCTTTTCGAGTTTTAGTGACACCGCCTAGAATCAGTCAAAAAAAGCCATATGATTCACTGGAATGGTAATAAAACCCTTTACGCAAATACGGCGTGGTTATATTAGAAAAACAACAACAACAACAACAACAACAACAACAACAACAACAACAACAACAACAACAACAACAACAACAACAGAACTCATTCGAATTTCAGTCCCAGCTCATGAGTTCCTTGACAGTCGTAACTTCTTAAGGTCAGACAGCAACCGATTGTTACACAAAAAGGTCGTTTCTTTGGAACATTTCGTTAGTCGTACAAAACATGATCATTGGCCGATACTTGTTACAAGAAAACAAAAGGTGAGTGATATTGGAGTCTTACCTGACTCAGGTTCAGACACAATGCCCACAATGGACAAACATGTCAGCAACAGAAGGTTCACGCTGAAAAACACAAATCACAAAGTCTTGAATGTAAAGAGATGCAACTGAGCAAGTAAACAAACCAAGTCCTTACTCTTAAGAATGACAGTACTGACGACACAAACATTAATCGTGATAAAAACCTTGTGAGAACAATGACGTCATGTGTCATGCGTCAACTGATTCACGCTTTGAGTGGACTGAAGCCAAACAGGAGGACTGTTCGGTGAATTGTGGTGAATCTAAGTGTCAACCATATCCGTATACGTTACCGCAGAAACGGCAACATTAGACTTTGCAGGTGTTGGTGTGGTTGAACTTCAACACATACTATACAAGGCTTTACAAGAATGAACACACACAAACACACACAAACATGTTACACACACACAAACACACGCACACACACATGCATATATACACACAAACACATGTACACACACACACATGTATATACACACACAAACACACATGTATACACACACACACACACACACACACACACATGTATATATATACACACACACACACATATATACACACACACACACACACACACACACACACACACACACACACATCTTTGGATCATGTTTATCTAGCAAAACTCCTCATGAATTTGTTCATATCAAATTTTGTCGATTCCTTCTTGGAGTTCATAGAAAAGCTATGTGGATACCTGTACTGGGGGAATTAGGAAGGTTCCCTTTAGGATTAAAAATGTTATCACAAACAATAGCATTCTGGGCGCATATTCTAGACTCCAAACAAGATTCGTATATACATCAATTATATGACTCAATGTTGCTCCATCCGACAGAAACGCCATGGCTACAATTTGTTAGACAATCTCTTTGTAACTTAGGTTTTAGTCACGTTTGGCATAACCAATCTACATTAAATGTACACAAATTAAAGTTTGCCATTGACAAAAAACAACAAGAGGAATATATAAGATACTGGACAAAAGAAAAATCAGATACATATTCCAGACTTAAGTTTTATTCTATGATCAGTAAATCTTACGAAATGCAGTCATACTTAATACAAATTAAGAATAATAAACACAGAAAGATGTTAAGCAGATTAAGGACTAGCACACATTGTCTAAAAATTGAAAGTGGAAGACATCAGAATATCCCTAAAGAAAATCGTCTTTGTATTGAATGCAATGTCATAGAAGATGAAATACATTTTCTAGATAAATGCAATAAATATGTTAAATTAAGGGATGAATTCAAAGAAGATGCTTCACATATCAATATGAAATATGCTAACAAAAATCCAAGTAACTTATTTTTAGAAGACGAAGTTCAAGTTCGTCTTGGCAAATTTGTTACGGATTGTTTTAGCATTGTATAATGCATTATTATTATTTGTTGTTTGTTGTGTCAATAACTTTACTGGTTCATGACAATAAACATTATTCTATTCTATTCTATTCTATTCACACACACACACATGTATATACACACACACACAAACACACACACACACACATGTATACATATATATACACACACACAAACACACATGTATATACACACACAAACTCACACGCATGTTTACACACGCATGTACACACGCGCACGAACGCACACCTACCTACAGTTTTGTGTGGAAACGTTCGAAAACGTGTTTATAATCCTCAGCATGTTTATATGCAACAACATATTTAAACGTTCTCAACAAAAATCCTCAGAGGTGTAATGAAAACAGTCTTTGATGTCGTGCCACGTCTGTGCTTTCTCTTTTCAAATCCCATCACACGTGTGTTTTGCACGAGTAGGCATTTACGTGTATGACCGTTTTCCCAGGCATGTAGGTAGTCATACTCCGGCCGTTTCTTGTGATAAATACTGAACTTTGTTTAATTTTGCCAACAGAATTATCAAGTCCTGGGCCAAACAACAATCTATGAAAACTAACGAGCGACTTTCACCCTCTGTAGAAAACTATACTCACCAAAGCATGGTCTTGAATTGATTGTATTGTAGCCACAAGCAGAACAGTCAGAACAAGTTGTGTAGACAGCGAGAAGCCCGATGACGTATTGTGGATGGTGTCCGCTGGTGTGGCTTTTATGCAACAGCATTGATAATTTTACAATTACCGTAAAATCCCCAGCAAACGCCCAGTATCTAGCAAACGCCCACCCCCACTTTTGGCCAAAAGTTGTGCAGAGGGGTCACTACCTAGGAAACGTCCACCCTTTTTTTTTTTATACATTTAGTCAAGTTTTGACTGCATGTTTTAACATAGAGGGAGAATCGAGACGAGGGTCGTGGTGTATGTGTGTGTGTGTGTGTGTGTGTGTGTGTGTGTGTGTGTGTGTGTGTGTGTGTGTGTGTGTGTGTGTGTGTGTGTGTGTGTGTCTCCGTGTGTGTGTGTAGAGCGATTCAGACTAAACTACTGGACCGATCTTTATGAAATTTGACATGAGAGTTCCTGGGTATGATATCCCAAGAATTTGTTTTCATTTTTTGATAAATGTCTTTAATGACGTCATATCCGGCTTTTCGTGAAAGTTGAGGCGGCACTTTCACGCCCTCATTTTTCAACCAAATTGGTTGAAATTTTGGTCAAGTAATCTTCGACGAAGCCCGAACTTCGGTATTGCATTTCAGCTAGGTGGCTCAAAAATTAATTAATGACTTTGGTCATTAAAAATCTGAAAATTGTAAAAAACAAAAAAAAATTATAAAACGATCCAAATTTACGTTTATCTTATTGTCCATCATTTTCTGATTCCAAAAACAAATAAATATGTTATATTTGGATTAAACACAAGCTCTGAAAATTAAAAATATAAAAATTATGATCATTATTAAATTTTTTATAAAACGATCCAAATTTACGTTCATCTTATTCTCCATCATTTTCTGATTCCAAAAACAAATACATATGTTATATTTGGATTAAACACAAGCTCTGAAAATTAAAAATATAACAATTATGATCATTATTAAATTTTCGAAATCAATTTAAAAACACTTTCATCTTTTTCCTTGTCGGTTCCTGATTCCAAAAACATATAGATATGACAGAAAGTTAAAACAAAGAGATGTATAGAAAAGCGTGCTATCCTTCTCAGCGCAACTACTACCACGCTCTTCTTGTCAATTTCACTGCCTTTGCCATGAGCGGTGGACTGACGATGCTACGAGTATACGGTCTTGCTGAAAAATTGCATTGCGTTCAGTTTCATTCTGTGAGTTCGACAGCTACTTGACTAAATGTTGTATTTTCGCCTTACGCGACTTGTTTCTTTTTACATTTAGTCAAGTTTTGACTAAATGTTTTAACATAGAGGGGGAATCGAGACGAGGGTCGTGGTGTATGTGTGTGTGTGTGTGTGTGTGTGTGTGTGTGTGTGTGTGTGTGTGTCTGTGTCTGTCTGTGTCTGTCTGTCTGTCTGTCTGTGCGTGTGTGTGTGTAGAGCGATTCAGACCAAACTACTGGACCGATCTTTATGAAATTTGACATGAGAGTTCCTGGGTATGATATCCCCGGACGTTTTTTTATTTTTCGATAAATACCTTTGATGACGTGATATCCGGCTTTTTGTACAAGTTGAGGCGGCACTGTCTGTTATATTTGGATTAAAAAGAAGCTCTGAAAATAAAAAATATAAAAATTATGATCAAAATTAAATTTTCGAAATCAATTTAAAAATACTTTCATCTTATTCCTTGTCGGTTCCTGATTCCAAAAACATATAGACATGAAATGTTTGAATTAAAAACACGCTCAGAAAGTTAAAACGAAGAGAGGTACAGAAAAGCGTGCTATCCTTCTCAGCGCAACTATACCCCGCTCTTCTTGTCAATTTCACTGCCTTTGCCACTAGCGGTGGACTGACGATGCTACGAGTATACGGTCTTGCTGAAAAATTCCATTGCGTTCAGTTTCATTCTGTGAGTTCGACAGCTTGACTAAATGTATTATTTTTGCCTTACGCGACTTATTTTGTTTCATGTACCCCCATGGGGTTTCTAGAAATAAAAATGTGACTTGACTTGACTTGATTATATTCCCTGGGGAAACGGTGAGAATGTAATAAACGCCAGTCGTACACATTTCCATCGGAACAATCATACAACTTTTCTGCTTTTCTTCTGGAATATGGCTTGAATACCCTCCCTCCCTCCCTCTGTAACTGATCGCGTAATTCACGACCACCATAAATCTGACCACCTTTGTCATGCAAGAAGAGCATGCTTCTACTCAGGAAGATAGCTCAGTCAGTAGCGGCGCTGGCTTCAGTGAGAAAGCAGCCCGAATTTCCATGATGGTAACCTCAAAGGACTATAGATACAATCTTATCCTTATCCTTATCCTTACTCGGACTCATTCTCAAAACTCTGGAGTCTAGCTGCTTTCCATGCGAAGCGAGAATTTTGTGCTGAATTAATTTAGCCGATTGACGAAGGTGTCTGTAAAAACATTAAATCAGAAAAACACCACTCTGCACAAAAATTAGCCGGGCCATCGAATGCTGGTATGTGTCTAAGTCCAATGTAAACGTTAGACAAATCTGTGGTGGTACATACTTCTTCATATACAGCTTCACGGTAAGGAAGACACCTTTACTTGTTATCCGTCTCCACATAGAAAACTGTGACAACGGACAACTTCTTCGAAATTCATTAAATTTAGGATACTGCCTGAACTCAAAAAGAGCGTCATTTGTTCTTTGGCTGTTATGTTTTTGAGGACACATGTGAGGGATTTCTTTGTTTCGACTCTTTCCTTATTTATTTATTTGTTTGCTTGTTTGCTTTTTTTTTGCTTTTTTATATTTAGTCAAGTTTTGACTAAATATTTTAACGTAGAGGGGGAATCGAGACGAGGGTCGTGGTGTATGTGTGTGTGTCTGTGTGTCTGTCTGTCTGTCTGTCTGTCTGTGTGTGTGTGTAGAGCGATTCAGACTAAACTACTGGACCGATCTTTATGAAATTTGACATGAGAGTTTCTGGGTATGAAATCCCCAGACGTTTTTTTTTCATTTTTTTGATAAATGTCTTTGATGACGTCATATTCGGCTTTTCGTGAAAGTTGAGGCGGCACTGTCACACCCTCATTTTTCAACCAAATTGGTTTAAATTTTGGTCAAGTAATCTTCGCCGAAGCCCGAACTTCGGTATTGCATTTCAGCTTGGTGGCTTAAAAATTAGTTAATGACTTTGGTCATTAAAAATCGGAAAATTGTAAAAAAAAAAAAAATTTTTATAAAACGATCCAAATTTACGTTCATCTTATATTCCATCATTTTCTGATTCCAAAAACATATAAATATGTTATATTTGGATTAAAAACAAGCTCTGAAAATTAAATATATAAAAATTATTATCAAAATTAAATTGTCCAAATCAATTTAAAAACACTTTCATCTTATTCCTTGTCGGTTCCTGATTCCAAAAACATATAGATATGATATGTTTGGATTAAAAACACGCTCAGAAAGTTAAAACAAAGAGAGGTACAGAAAAGCGTGCTATCCTTCTTAGCGCAACTACTACCCCGCTCTTCTTGTCAATTTCACTGCCTTTGCCATGAGCGGTGGACTGACGATGCTACGAGTATACGGTCTTGCTGAAAAATGGCATTGCGTTCAGTTTCATTCTGTGAGTTCGACAGCTACTTGACTAAATGTTGTATTTTCGCCTTACGCGACTTGTTTCTTTTCTTTTTATATTTAGTCAAGTTTTGACTAAATATTTTAACATCGAGGGGGAATCGAAACGAGGGTCGTGGTGTATGTGCGTGCGTGTGTGTGTGTGTCTGTGTGTGTGTGTAGAGCGATTCAGACTAAACTACTGGACCGATCTTTATGAAATTTGACATGAGAGTTCCTGGGTATGAAATCCCCAAACGTTTTTTTCATTTTTTTGATAAATGTCTTTGATGACGTCATATCCGGCTGTTCGTGAAAGTTGTGGGGACAAGAGAAAATGAAATATTCCTTTCAGGGTTCAAGTAGTTTATAATTAAATTCAGAGATTTAACTTTCTATTAAACTTTTGTACCTAGTCAGAAGGGCGCTTTAAATAGACAAAGAGAAAACTATAAGGTGAGAAACATTGTGACAGCGGGCGAACATTGAAATATTGTCTGTGTTGTCAAGTTTTCTGTTATTTTTGTCCACACTTCAGGATGTCAAGCGCGGGTTAAGTGATATTCACCTGCCCTGTCCAGCTAGCACCGTGCAGCTCGTGAAATGCGAATCAAACATAAGTCAATTCACCCAGCTGTGAAGAGTCAATTCCATGTCAAGTATTACATCGTAAAGTTTGTCAGACAATGTGCATTTACTAGGGTTAAAACTGTGACTCACAAGTAAAGCAAGGGGTCACAAACTTGCGAACGTTGATTCCCACGTCGCTGAACCGTTTGAAAAACAAACACACACGCACGCACACACACACACACACACACACACACACACACACACACACACACACACACACACACACACACACACACACCTACACACACAAACTTGTTTGCTTGGTTGTTTGCTTGTTTGTATGTTTACTAAATGAAGAATCTGCACTCAGAGCTACGATTCCTAAGTGTGTGCCCACGACGTGGGGTCAGCTGCGACTGCAAAGTTAAAAGAAAAGTCTTCCAGCTTGACAGGTACCCGTTGTTCTCAAGGCGCCTTCTCTTCACCTTCGCGTTGGCAAGGACACGTAGAATCCTGGCTTGACTATTTGTAGAGTTCTAAGGCATTGCAGACAAAGCAACCGCAAGAAAGTCAGGTTTTAGCAGTGTGAAAATCCGCTTCCGTTAACATGGCTTCGTCCGGCCATACATGTAGGCTCTTATGACACTGACCCTGAGCTGACCCTGAGGCACTGAAAAGGTTTTCACGGTAACATTCTCTCGAAGAACCAAAATAATGGGTTCGGTGCATTTGTCAGTCTGTCACATGTTGAAGGGCCCCATACGGGTTGAAAGGGATAAGGTACTGTCTTGTTTTTTTCCCCAAAACTAGTGCACTACCGTTCTCACGAGATAAGTTACTTCTGTTTTGTTCCGTTTTTTTTCTCCAAATTACACCATGTAAGCAGAAAAGCCTGTTGTGAAAATGCAAAAATTTAGAGAAAAAAACGAAACAAAACAAAAGTAACTGTTCTCATGACAACGGCAAACAACGACACATGTTCACCGGCCCTCAGCTAATTCAAGAAATCACCCCCCTCCCCCTCCTGATAGGTACACGTGCACTCAAGTTAATCTCTGCTTTGACCTGTGTGCCAAGAGTCAGATGAGAGAGAGAGAAAAAGCGAGAGCGAGCGAGAGAGAGAGAGAGAGAGAGAGAGAGAGAGAGAGAGAGAGAGAGAGAGAGAGAGAGAGACACATAGACAGAGACAGACATAGAAAGACAGAAGCGGAGAGACTCAGAGAGAGAGAGAGAGAGAGAGAGAGAGAGAGAGAGAGAGAGAGAGAGAGAGAGAGAGAGAGAGAGAGAGAGAGAGAGAGAGAGAGAGAGAGAGAGAGAGAGAGAGAGAGAGAGAGAGAGAAACAAATGTAACTGATCTCGTGAGAACGGTTGAGGCCTTGCAAGGTTTTGACGGCAACACTAATTATTGTAGTTCTCTAAGACTTTATTTCTGTTTGATGTGTGATATGTTGGGAAGACATATTTATCAATTGATCAACAAAATAAAACATAATACAAAACGACACAACATTGTTAAAATCATTATTGGCCAACGTTGAACGTTTACGAAGGCCTCAATCTTCCCGCGCCGTAGACCAGATTAATAGGTGCTTGATTTTGGTATTTTGATTTACATAACATTAAACCTTTCTTGGGGTTCATGGTCATGGCAACAGCCATAATAATATTATATCATGTATAATATTACATTTCAGCATATGTGAATTACATGTCATCATACCAAACTGTCATACATTTTTATTCCCACATTATTCTGATTGATCACAACCAAACCTACTATCACTGGACACATCCAAATGCAAGCGCCTGTTCTTGACAACTTGCCACTGATCTAAAAATATAGATCAGTGCAACTTGCTGGGTCCTTTGCCACAGACACTGTTTGGCCTGCAGGTAAAATGTACAATGTATATTCTGATTTGTGCACAAAAGCTTCTTTTTTTCCCTCTTTTTTTTTTAACATAACAATGTTTAATGTCACTGTATGTTTGAAAACAAATAACATTTTGGTTCATGATTTTTCCTATGCCTGTGCTGAAAATAAGAAATAAAATGTTGGTATATATATATAAGTCACTCAGATGCAGTGTATTATGAATGGTTTGAGTTTGTTGCGGTTGATCCTGCACATTTAGACCTATGCTGATACCTTCGTTTTTTGTTGAACAATTTTGTCTTCACACCTCCCATAGGGTGACGTATTTCACAACTTCCTGTGTTACACAAACTCAGTGATGACCAATTCACACATTTTTCTACTGATGAACGATGATCCCTTCACCCCTCCCAAAGGGTGACGGATGTCACAACTTCCTGTGTACACAAACTGATGACGTATTTCACAACAAAATGGCGCTTCCCATGGTCACTCTCGAAACTAACCGTATAAATGGGGGCCTCTTGGCCCCCATAACAATGACCGTAGTCCGCCGCTCGTGCAAAACGCAGTGAAACTGACGAGCCTGTTTAGCGCGGTAGTGGGATTGCTGTGCTGCATAGCATGCTTGTCTGTACCTCTCTTCATTTTAACTTTCTGATCGTGTTTTTAATCGAAACATACCATATTCATATGTTTTTGGAATCAGGAACCGACAAGGAATAAGATGACATTGTTTTTAAATCGATTTCGGAAATTTTATTTTAATCATAATTTTTATGTTTTAATTTTTAGAGCTTGTTTGTAATCCAAATATAACATATTTATATGTTTTTGGAATCAGAAAATGATGAAGAATAAGAAAGATTAACGTAATTTTGGATCATTTTATCAAAAAAGATTGCTTGGCCAAAATTTCAATCAATTTGAATGAAAAATGAGGGTGTGACAGTGCCGCCTCAACTTTTACAAAAAGCCGGATATAACGTCATCATAGACATTTATCCAAAAAATGAAAAAAAGTGTCTGGGGATATCATACCCAGAAACTTTATAAAGATCGCATATCGGTCCAGTAGTTTAGTCTGAATCGCTCTACACACACACACACACACACACACACACACACACACACACACACACACACACACACACACACACACACACACACACACACACACACACACACACACACACACACACCACGACCCTCGTCTCGATTCCCCCACTATGTTAAAACATTTAGTCAAAACTTGACTAAATGTAATTAAAAGGATCAACAGAAGTAATTACCTTGTATACGTTTTCGTTTATTTTGTTTTTGTCTTAACATTTAATCAATATTTGGCTAAACGTACTCTGGCAGAATGGGAATTGAGAAAGGAGCCGGGGATGTATGTGTGTGTGTGTGTTAGTGAGCGTGACTGACTTACTGACTACCCAGCCAGCACGCCCAGATGTGCCCCAGATTGGCCCAATATGTGCTCACATATATGGGGACGATCTGGGCAACCACCATATGACCCATACTGGAAGCGCAAATGGTATGGGTATGGGTACCATCTTTGCATTACACTTGCTACCCACATGTGGCCAGGATGCTCCCCTCATTGGGCCCAGATAGGACCCACACCAATACCATTTGCGCTTCCAGTATGGGTCATATATAATGGGGTTGCTAAGATCAGCTCCATAAGTGAGCACATATAGGGCCAATCTGGGGCACATATAGGCGTGCTGTCTGGGTAGGCCTACTGTTTGTGGGGAACATATGGGGTGATTGTGGTTACCCTAGATGCTACCCATGTGGGACCAAAATCGGCTTACTGGGCCCCAGAAGACGTGCATAATAACATTGGGTCGATATGGGGCTCACATGCGGTGCTGGTATAGGGGTAATCTATTGAAACGTTATCTCTATTATTTGGTCCTTTTAGAGACATGACTTTGAATACGATGATGTGTACAAGAACCATTAACACATTTCCGATACATTTTGCTGTTCTGCGATCACGAAAAAAGAAGAAAACAATACATTTGAAAGTTTTAAGTGGAAGCCGAATATTTGGACGAAAATAAGGAAACACGTTTCTTGGGACTTGTCTGTAGCAGGTAAGTAAACAGTAAGGAATATGTGAACAGAACGGAACCATTTTCTGCCTTGTTGCAATCGCATGAAAGCGTAATCAAACTCGGTGACAGATTGAATTATAAGAATTATAAGAACGTTGACAGGCTTTCATTTAATTCTTTTAGATTATCTTCCCCAAAGCCTAATTGTACTTTAAACATAATGGAAGCAGTTAAACAGTCACGAGGATTACAATGTGTTATGGGTGGGTTATTTTTTTTAAAGTGTGGGGTTTATGGTACGTCAGCTGTAGTTGAGTTTTCACTAAAAATAAATCAAGATTAAATTGCTAACACTGCATCTCTAGCTTATGAAAACATGACGCAAACATCAAGGTAGGATAACAAAAGTATAATTTCATCTGTCAGCTCAGCATATCAGATTTCGCCGATCGCAGGAAAAAAACCCATTGTAATTAGACCTTGGGAATGACCATTCCATTAATTTTCAGTCCTGATATTTGACAATATAGTGAAACTGAGATAACAAAAATTTCGGAAATGTTCGTCCAGCTTCTGTGAAATAAGACATTACGCAGAACCGATTTACAACCGTTATTGTTTTTGTTATTTTGGAATACGTTTTACTGGCTTATGGATGATGACATTACTGCTTGTGCAGAAAAGTTATTTCTTCATGTGTGTGTGTGTGTGCGTGTGTGTGTGTGTGTGTGTGTGTGTGTGTGTGTGTGTGTGTGTGTGTGTGTGTGTGTGGATTAAAAACACGCTCAGAAAGTTAAAAGAAAGAGAGGTACAGAAAAGCGTGCTATCCTTCTCAGCGCAACTACTACCCCGCTCTTCTTGTCAATTTCACTGCCTTTGCCATGAGCGGTGGACTGACGATGCTACGAGTATACGGTCTTGCTGAAAAATTGCATTGCGTTCAGTTTCATTCTGTGAGTTCGACAGCTACTTGACTAAATGTTGTATTTTCGCCTCACGCGACTTGTTGCCTTTTGCACTAGCGGCGGACTACGTTCAGTTTCATTCTGTGAGTTCCACAGCTTGACTAAATGTAGTAATTTCGCCTTACGCGACTTGTTTTTGGCTCACGAAGTGTAGCCTATGCGATGCTAACTTTTGTCTGTCTGTGCGTGCGTGCGTGCTTGCGTGCGTGCGTGCGTGCGTGCGTATGTATGTATGTATGTATGTCTGTGGTAGAAACTTTAACATTTGAAGACGTCATATTACATTGACGTCACATTATGACGTACGAGGGTTAGACGTCACGCGATGGAATTACTGAAAGTCTCGGTGATTGTTATTTTGAGCGGGCCGAGACTATTTGGCAGTCGTGTCCATGTAAGTAGGCTACATGCAGACAGACAGATCTAGATCTAGTGTCTCGCTTTCTTGCACAGTTTCACCTATGCTCTTTCTGTGTGTGTGTGTGTGTGTGTGTGTGTGTGTGTGTGTGTGTGTGTGTGTGTGTGTGTGTGTGTGTGTGTGTGTGTGTGTGTGTGTGTGTGTGTGTGTGTGTGTGTACTGTGTGTGTGTGTGTGTGTGACGGAGTGATTGAGTTTGTGTTACTGTTTGTCGATTTCTTACGTGAGCCTTGAAGGCTTCGCCTCTTGTTTACATTAATTTTAGTCAAGTTTTGACTAAATGTTTTAACGTAGAGGGGGGAATCGAGACGAGGGTCGTGGTGTATGTGTGTGTGTGTGTGTGTGTGTGTGTGTGTGTGTGTGTGTGTGTGTGTGTGTGTCTGTGTGTGTGTGTAGAGCGATTCAGACTAAACTACTGGATCGATCTTTATGACATTTAACATGAGAGTTCCTGGGTATGATATCCCCAGACGTTTTTTTCATTTTTTGGATAAATGTCGTTGATGACGTCATATCCGGCTTTTCGTGAAAGTTGAGGCGGCACTGTCACGCTCTCATTTTTCAACCAAATTGGTTGAAATTTTGGTCAAGTAATCTTCGACGAAGCCCGGACTTCGGTATTGCATTTCAGCTTGGTGGCTTAAAAATTAATTTACTTCGTTATTCCTGAACTCGATTTTTTAAAGATATTTGTTTCTATAGATGTCCAAATCATTGTTGTTTAGAGCTTTCGTCGTTCAATGTGATGTTGAAACAGCAGTGCAGTCAGAAGTTAATGTTCACCCACAGTTGCTATTGTTATTGCCATAAAAGACGTACATTTTCATTTCCTTTCATTTCATTTCATTACTTTACTGTCCCATCGCTGGGAAATTCGGGTCGCTTCCTCCCAGTGGAAAGCTAGCAGCAACGGAGTCCCGCTACCCAGGTGTCTGCGTGTTTAGGTGTATTCAGCCACTTATGGCAGAATGACCAAGGTCTTTTACGTTCCATTGTGATGACACGGGGGTGGGACATGGCTTCCGTCTCTGGGTCTGCACATACAGTTTTTTCCCTGCTGAGTATGGGTCGTACACATCCGACGTCATCTGAATGAGGATACACACCATACAATTTCATCACAAAGGTTGTACACGACCTACACCATCCGGACTGTGTACTAGAAATTACGCAATGGTTTGAGTACTTGGTTAAAAACCTAATCATTTAAGATCTTGTCTACTGACCAGGTTTCAAATGCCCCATTACACTTGTAAACAAGTAAACCATGAATGCATGGCATATGTCCTGGGTACGACCCATATTTTTAACGTTGACATTCTGCTTAAACAAAGTATGGGTAAGGACACGATCAACATCATCCGAACTGTGTAGTCCAAGCATCACCCGGGACAGACCTGGCAACCCATACGATTGTGTCGTATTTTGTACGCATGATTGTTTAGAATACGATCAGTACGGTCAGTGGACACAAAATACGACGAGAACAATTCCTAGACTACTTTTCTTCACAAGCACATCCCAAAGCCGATCCAAATTTTGACACATGATGACAGTTTTTGTCCTAATCATTGAAAGAAACATCTGTTTCAAATGTATTGGTAAACTAAATTATTACCAATTCAGTGCCCCATATGGCTTTGTGACCAATCAGGACGGATTCTAGGTGACCCTCTAAATGTTATAACGTTCAGGCAGGGACCCTTTTTGTTTATCACGCTAAAAATTAACAAGACAAAGTAAAAATGTAATTCAACAATATCAGCGTGATTTATTCTAAAGAATGACACTTCAAATGCTGTCAGGTAATACTCTCTTTATCTCAAAAATACCGAAAAGCGAATTTTGTCGGTGGGTGCGTAACGGAACAGCAAGGCACCGCCCATCGTCTGAGTTTGCAATGCCGACCGCTCACTTGAAATCTAAATGATCTATGTTCGGGAAAAATCAAGGAAAATTGCGCCACTCGCTTTACATCAAATGTATCTTTACGTCATTTCCCATCCGTATGGAGTCGGTTCTAAATCTGTCGCTCTCTGTTCAACGAGAAACGCATGTTCAACATGGTTTATCTTGTGAGATTGTTGTGTGTCAAAGGCATTTGACCTGTGAATATTCATCACGTCAGGTGTGTTACTCTGATTGGCTGACTCAGGTCACGAGAATTCTTTGACTGACAGGCATAATCAAGTAGAAGCGCTCAAGTTCCCATTGCGGCTGTTCTGTCTAATTCGCGGGGTTGCTTCGAAACTTCTTTTGGTCGAATTAAACGGTAATTAAGTAGATGTGCAACGCCAAGGCACTGCATACCCCAGCGAAAGACAAACTTCTCTTACTCTCTCTCTTTCTCTCTCTCAAACACACACACACACACACACACGAACACACACACACACGCACACACACCCCCCCCCAAGTTACACACGTACACACATACACACTCACTCACACGCACTCACTCACTCTCTCACACACACTTCATACACACAAAACACACCCCCATACGCACATATAGACAGACGGACATAAACACCTTTGCAAACAAACACACATACACACACACATACACTTACGCACACGCACATACACACACCCACCCACTCTCTCTCTTTCTCTCTCTTTCTCTCTTATACAAACAGACACACACCCACACACACACACACACTGTACATACGCACGCACACACACACACCCCCAAGTCACACACACACACATACACACACTCACTCACACGCACTCACTCACTCTCTCACAAAAACTTCATACACACAAAACACACACCCATACGCACATATGGACAGACGGACATAGACACCTTTACAAACAAACACACATACACGCACACACATACACTTATGCCCACACACACACTCACACACACACGAGTACAGACTCATGCACGCGTGCGCACGCACACACACACACACACACACACACACAAATACACACACACACACACACACACACACACACACACACACACACACACAAACAGTAACACTAACACATGTGCTCAAAATGAACACAAACACACACACTGCGCGAGAGAGAAAGACTACAGGGAGGCATGACGTCATGATGCAATAATTGACGTCAAAGACTTTTGACCGTGACGTAATCTTCTCACGCGAGCTTTATCCATAGTCTTGAACAACCACACACAAATAGACTTGGAAAGTACAGAATTTCTACCCGTCCAAAGCGGCCTTGGGTGGCGTTTGCTGAAAAAATGGGGGCGACTATTGCACCCACCGTATTTTTGGCTCACGTAAGTGTAGCCTATGCGATGGTAAACTTTGTCTGTCTGTGCGTGCGTGCGTGCGTATGTATGTATGTGGGTGCGTCTCAGAAACTGAACCTTTTGTGTGTGCCATAATCAAATTAGCCCACAATTGAAACATACTGAATTTTAAATCATGATATTGGTATTTTTGAGAATTAAAATGAATAAAGAAATAGTACAAACAAAACTGAGTATTTTGCATGGTTATTATGAAGGTTGTTTTGCGAAAGAAATGATTGGATGCGTGAAAAATGGAGGTCTGATCTGTGACATGAACCATCAACTAGTTTTGCACCTCACTACAAGAATCGTGTAGAATGTCCAAGGACTGCTATTCTTGTTATGTGTGTTTGGTTTAAGTGTACTTGACAGTTGAAATGTTATTTTGTCCACAGAATTGTTTTTTTAAACGAAATTAATCGCTTGAAATTTGCCATCACTGTCGTAACATAGGTTTCCACACGCGTGCAACAGCAACACGTCCTAAATTTGAACTTTAGAATTTGCATATTCATCTTCAACACGATCTTGACATGAAAGGGCATAGAAAATCGCTAAGCTAAATGTTATTTAAGTATTATTTTCTCAAAATTGCATCTGCAAACTAAGTTGAAAGTTGCGCAATATGACATGCTTCTTCAAAATTCAGTTACGATGGTAAACGGTTTTGCAAATAATGTTCAGAGTTTTGAAGAAAGATTAGAACTATTTTGCGCGTAGTGACTTAGAGGTGCGGGTGACTACGCATGTGCAGTTACAGAGAGAAATAGTTCAGCTTCCAGCAGTGAAGAAAGATTTCGAGAATGTTTCCGAAGTCTGTGATTTTGTTACGACAGTGATCAACACCCAAGGTTCTTGAGAAAAGGTGAGTTTTTGCTGCTATGATATTCTATGAAGTGAAAAATTAGGCTAAACATTTGTTAGTAATAGTTTTTCTTTCGATTTCACCTAGTCAAAACTTGACTAAATGTTTTAACATAGAGGGGGAATCGAAACGAGGGTCGTGGTGTATGTGTGTGTGTGTGTCTGTCTGTCTGTGCGTGTGTGTGTGTAGAGCGATTCAGACTAAACTACTTGACCGATCTTTATGAAATTTGGCATGAGAGTTCCTGGGTATGATATCCCCGGACGTTTTTTTCTTTTTTTCGACAAATACTTTTGATGACGTCATATCCGGCTTTTTGTAAAAGTTGAGGCGGCACTGTCACACCCTCATTTTTCAATTAAATTGATTGAAATTTTTGTAAAGCAATCTTCGACGAAGGCCGGACTTCGGTATTGCATTTCAGCTTGGTGGCTTAAAAATTAATTAATGACTTTGGTCATTAAAAATCTGAAAATTGTTATAATTTTTTTTTTATATATAAAACGATCCAAATGTACGTTCATCTTATTTGACATCGTTTCCTGATTCCAAAAACATATAAATATGTTATACTTGGATTAAAAACAAGCTCTGAAAATTAAAAATATAAAAACTATGATCAAAATTAAATTTCCGAAATCGATTTAAAGGAACAGTAAGTGTCAATGTTTTCTTTAATTGTAAAAGTTGTATGTTCAATGGAATGGTAAGTCTGAACAAAATAATTACTTTATTTTGTTTTTAGCCAGTGAATGTGGATGCATCAAAATCTTGATAGACATCAAACAAATTCATGTTAGTGAAACTAGTACACATATTGCATCAATCTTTGGTTGAAATCGCAGGTACTTGCATGTTTCAGGTGCAAGAGATTCGACCTGATGAACTGGTGGTAAAGTTCCTTCGAAGGAAACCGGAGGGGAACTACTATAATCGTCCTTGTCCGATTGAAACCTCGTAAATCGATTTTTAGCGTTTCGAGAAAAACACAAAAAACGTCTTTAAAAAATAACTTGTCATCAAAATAAGCCAATTTTTTCTGCACATGATCTACAAACACAAACAAAGTACTGTGTATAATTAGATAGTGTTGGTCACAATTAAAACGCACGATATTCAACAAAATTGCAAGATACGAGTTTTTCTTTTTTAAAACCCAACTAAACTTAAAGACTTACAAGGTTTTGTAACATAGCCAAAGAACAAAAAAGACAAAAACAATGTTTAAAAAACGCAGTAAACACACAATCGTTCTTTTGTCACAATTGTCATTTGTTTTTTGATTGTACAAACCAATGTATACTCATTCTTGTGTTAAATTTCCTTACAGTCTCCTTGCAACCGTTTCAATTAACACACAAAAACAAGTGTAAACTGAAGCTGATAAGTACATACATAATCATTATTTGCTTGTAGGGAAGCGTAAACATCAATACAAGAGCCTTTTTGTATGCACAGAGAACAGGGTATTCCTTGAAAACAATGAGATATCTCTTCTAAATGTCCTAG
The DNA here is from genome assembly GCF_037325665.1 of Littorina saxatilis. Classification (NCBI taxonomy): domain Eukaryota; kingdom Metazoa; phylum Mollusca; class Gastropoda; order Littorinimorpha; family Littorinidae; genus Littorina; species Littorina saxatilis. Next base: position 51,185,948 of record NC_090253.1, on the reverse strand, counting down.
AACAGCTAGTAGTTATGCAGGATGACCACTCATGAGAATGCAAAGCTTAACGACCATGGGGTAGACCATTATAGATTGGTATGCATCTACTGGAAAAACTTCCTTGACATGTTGAAGGTGCTGCTTTGTGTCTTTGATGGTCAGCCGTACTCTGTACAGCTGGGGTATCAGTATACCGGGATCACCATGTGCTCTCCTTCTTAAGATCTTCTTTGTGAAAAATGCCGCCACTCCTCAGAATAGATGAGCTTGTCGCGACAAGTACCGTCAGGCAGGTACTTCTGACTGCGAATATCCACCAATTATGGATCCCCAGAAGTGTCTGAGATCAAGAAAGTCCTTGAAGAATGTGTGGTCCACCTGGACAACTTTGTAAGGTTGCCCTTTTCTTGCAAAGGTGATGACTTCGACGTATTCGGCAGGCCAGACTATCTGCCTTCTCCTTAGTTTATTTTTGATAGCTGGGTGTACAGAGTCCACTTCCATCCAGGTATGACCTTTCTCAGGTGGACGTTTCCCAAGACTATTAAACTGCGGTTCTGGTACCCACAGCCGTCATTGTAGATAATGATTGCCTTGGTTGTTTCGCCAACTGTTGCTTTTGACTTCTCTTTATGACTCATCCCAAAAGTAGCAAGCAACCTCTGTGTCACTCAAGTTGTACAATGTGAAGTAGCGGCAGCACAGCTTAATCTTGAAGTATTTGTCATTTGCTTAGATACATAGGGCCAACAAGTCGACCTGCAGATACATGGTGAAAACTTGGACATCACCATTTTCTTTAGCAACCCTCTTGTCAATGTTCTGTTATTTGCAAGCTTCGTCTTTGTGTTGAATGTGCATCTGGTACATTGGATGTTTCCGTACTTGGATTCACAGCAAACGTTGCATTCATAGTTTGTGGGGTTGCAACGTTGGTGAATCACAATGTTTGGTTTACTTCACTACTTCCATTACTCATGGAAGATAGTGACTTTGTTTCCAAGCGAAAGCTGCACCATCAATTGACCCCTGCTCACCCTTGCGGAGCTTGCACCAGACAGAACAAACATGACTCCTAATGCAAACAAGTCGAGCAGATAAAGTTTGTGTCATGCTTTACAGTTGTTGGGTCCATGCAGTCCACATGAATGGACACAGTACACCCACGAAACACAATCAGAGTCAATACGAACAGTGATGTCATCTATGATAAGTTCCGTTTCGAAATCCCATGGTATAGAACTTTTATTCAGGCACACACAGCACAACAACATAAGATCTTCAAACGAAGATAATTGACTTTCAGGTGTGAAGGACCCACTGCCAGACATGATGGACTGCATTCAGACACTAGAATACAACTTCAGTACGTGACATATGCATACCTGTACATCTTCAGCTAACAAATAAGATCAGAAGTTCAGGACTGAACTATTACATAGTCAGAATACTTTAACTACCTAATCTCTCTTTGTAGTTATGTTTTTGTACTCAGCAAAGGAAAAATACTAACTAAACAATCATTTGAACAATAACTGATGTCGTAGTTTGTCATTTTACTACACAATAGGTAATGTGGGCACTTCTAACTTCCTTAATGACGCTAATATTGAATTTTACCTAAACTCTGAGCGTACGGACATCTTACCGTAACCTCATATCTAACAGAAACAGTTCATTTACCGCCGTGTTTAGATGTTAGAAAACTTGTAATTCGACATACGAGGTTTGCATCTGCCAAAACTGAATAACACGCGAACGAAAAAAAGCTCGTAACTCAAGTTACGTGTAATTTTGGTTCGCGGTTTTGCCAAAATGATATACGAGGTATTTTTGTACCCATTTTTAACTGACTTCCAGCGATCTTAGGCTTTCACCACAATAACCAAAAAATAGAGAAAAAATCGTAGATTATTTTGATGTAGAAAAGTAGATTTCGCAAAAAATCGAGTTACGAGGTTTTAATCGGACAAGGACGTATTGCTTTCCAGGGATCGATGATATTTCCTTAGTCCCTACATCTGATGCAACCATGATTCGTGACCCCACCTTCAATGCCAGGGGGCATTATTTCTTTTGAAATAAATTAATTAACTGCAAGTGGCAACTGTTCTATATGTAACCAATGCCTTTGGTTTATTGTCTTAACAATTGAATGAACCACTTTTGAACATTTGCATTCTTCATGTCAAACCTTATAATACATGTCTGGTTGTTCGTTTCTGAGTTACGTCGGTGATGAACTTTTCATTAATGTTTCTCTTTTTTGGGGCAAAGTTTTCTTGATTTTGTCCAGCTTTTTTTCTTTCTGTTCCTGTTTTAGTGTTTGGCATTTTACCTAAGAAGAATCTGGTTGCAAAATTAGCTTCATTTAGTAAAGTTTGTGGGAAAAAGCATAACTGTTTCTTTGTTACAAAAGTGATGTTTCCATGTTACATCGGTGACCATTTGTGACCCTCCACCACGAAATGAGTCGCATGTCACCTCGCGCGGTTCTACGCTAGGCTTAATATAAGTCCGGGGGGTGTCTGGTAACAGTGTGAGGGTCACCTTAGTCACAGGCTTATAACTCCAACAGTTTTCGCTCTTTTCTAAAACGGGTTTCACCACTGGATAGAGCATAAAAACTCTTTAAGAAAATGTAAAAATATGAAAATCATGCAAAGGTGACATACGACTCATTCCGTGGTGGAGGGTCACATTTTGCATTCTTTTGGGATAACTTTCTAACATTTTGTCTTAGAGCAACACATCTTTGTATATATGCTATTGTGAAGGTTAAATGTCAATCAGACTGAATGAATACCATGTATCAACATGTTCTGATCAGGATATCATTAATTAATTTTCATTTTTGTATTGAAATTTTGACGAATGCATGGAACTTTGAAAAAAACATTATTTTGTTGTTTGCATGTAGTCATTTCATATTGAACTCTATAATGGCTTGTGATTCAACAATAATAACTGAATAAAAGTCGTTTTCAGCCTTATAAATGCAGTTTTTTTGTCTTTTATTGTTTCCATGTTACACGGGTGATTTTGCAAAAGTGGTCCAAATAATGCTCAATATATGGCAAACTATAGGCAATGTTATATTTTTTCTTGTTTAAACTGAAAAGGTACAACCTGAGAAGTGTGTAAATAGTATTATCAAAGTTTTCTGGGAAGATTTTACTTTTGGTGATAATGTCACAAACAGAGGACGAGATTCTGAGACGCACCCATGTATGTATGTGTGTATGTCTGTGGTAGAAACTTTAACATTTTTGGCTAAACACCGAAATACTCATTTCACGTGGTTAATTTTCAAGCACCATCTTCAAATTATTGAAGCAATGATCAACATTGTGTCGGCATGTGTGTAGTTAAAGCGTGTATCCAAAGAAAACGGGTGGTGGGGGGTTTTGAAGGGGTACAAGCAGTTGACGGGTTTGTGTCGTGTTTGGCATGTAGACGGCAGGTCAGGTGTCAAGATCAGGTCAGGGGTCGCGCGAAGGATTGTGGTCCAGTTCTCACCTCGCCGATTCGCCGGGGAAGACGATTTCATGTTGTTCGGTTTCTAAGCTCCAGAAAAGTAAATAAAGAAGATACCAAAGGGAGATTTCCTACAATTTGATCTGCACAGCGTGTTTCCAATGTCCACGCGAGGAAGAGCTGTCGAAAGCGCGGCAGTCAGTGTCGATCTTGCAGCCGTATCCCGGTAAGTTCAGAGACAGATCTAGTGTCTCCCACTCTGATAACGTGTCACCTACTGTTAATCCGTTTTGTTTTAATTTCTTTTTATTTCAGCAGACACGGATGTCAAACACAGTGCTAGGCAGTCACCTCTAGTGAAATGAGTTGATCTAAAGTGCCTGTAATGTTTGGATGTCTTTGCTCGTGGTTCGATTTATGTGAATTTCAAGACTTGCAGTAGAGTCTCAAGTTAAGTTTACTCTGCCCGAAAAAAACTGTCCACCATTTACTTGAACATGCAGATATAAGGAAACGGAATGAATCTGTTCTCAAAGTCAAAATGATCACGATTTTTTCCTCAGATTCAAAACATGCACTGTCATGGTTTTGTCTGTACAATTTAGTAAGTCTTAAGTACTTTGCAACAACTTCCTTGAACGTGAAAGACAGTTTTTGAATGCTAGATCTGTATCGCGTTTCATTCCAGACTCGATCCTCTCTTTGATTGTAGATCTACTGTTTGCTGTTTACGCACTATCATATGATTCGCTATGTAACGTTTGGTAAGCTTACCTTGCAACAGCTTTCTTGTCTTTGTTGGCATTTCTGGCTGTGTTGACCGTCAGAATTATTTTAAGAACCAGGCTGCTGCAGTCGACATGTTTCGCATATTGTAGGGTTACCATGCTGCATAGGTAAAGTGGCTTAAACCTGACTATTCTGTTTCAAAACACTGTTTATATTTGTGTAGGTTGTAGTCATCATAACTAATCGCATTTTGCCATTTGTTTCAGAAAGGAGGTTAACCTACAACAAGATCGACGCTATGTCAGATATATGCCTCAGCCACATGAAGACTTCCGAATTTAGATCTACTCGGCATGGTGACAAGTCTTGATGAAAAGTATAGGACTGAGGACAGCAGTGGAAAAAGTGCCCACATGGCAGGTACCTAACCTATTACCCTAGTCATTTTATCTGTTTGCCTTCTTTTGAAAATTATACATGGAGTTGATATGATGCGTTAG
>NC_090253.1:51136260-51176260 GCF_037325665.1 Littorina saxatilis | reverse complement strand
TAGCCCTCATCCATCCTTACTGGCACACAACACACCGATAAATTACATTACAAGTAGCCCACATCCATAACTACAGACACACAACACACAGATAAATTACATTACAACACGTAGCCCATAGCCCGCAGTCTTTCTTTTCTTTATTTGGTGTTTAACGTCGTTTTCAACCACGAAGGTTATATTGCGACGAGGGAAAGGGGGGAGATGGGATAGGGGAAAGGGGGGAGATGGGATAGAGCCACTTGTTAAGTGTTTCTTGTTCACAAAAGCACTAATCAAAAAATTGCTCCAGGGGCTTGCAACGTAGTACAATATATGACCTTACTGGGAGAATGCAAGTTTCCAGTACAAAGGACTAAACATTTCTTACATACTGCTTGACTAAAATCTTTACAAACATTGACTATATTCTATACAAGAACCACTTAACAAGGGTAAAAGGAGAAACAGAGTCCGTTAGTCGCCTCATACGACATGTGGGGTGCAGAGAAATAAGGATGTGGAAAAGAAGACTTTTGGTAAGTGAAATAAAGGTGATGGATCCAGTCAGGTAGAAATAAGACAACAAGAAAAGAATTGGAAAACTGCAGTGAATAGTAGGGAGAGTTTTCTTGGAAGGAAATATAGGTGAAAGGACTGGTAAGGCAGAAATAAGACAAAAGAAGAGAAGAAACAGAACCGTTAGTCGCCTCTTACGACATGCTGGTTAGCATCGGGTAAATTCTTTCTAGTCCCAACCAATATGGGACTCCCCCTAACCCGCGGGGGGTATAGCCCGCAGTACAGGTACACAATAATACCCAGCTAATGACACAATAATACACAGATAATTACATTACAACAAGTAGCCCACATCCGTCAATACAAACACAATGACATACAGATAACTACATTACAACAAGTAGCCAACATCCGTCAATACAAACACAATAATAACCAGCTAATTAAATATCAGCAAGTAGCCTACATCCATCATTACAGACACAATGATATACATATAACTACATAACAACAATTAAAAGTAGCCCATATCTAGCATTGCAGACACTCTCCTTGTTCTTATTATTATAGTGGTTAACGGTTAGTTTTGAGGGTGACCATGGGCAGCGCCATTTTGTTGTGAAATACGTCATCAGTTTGTGTACACAGGAAGTTGTGACATCCGTCACCCTTTGGGAGGGGTGAAGGCAACAGTGTTCATCTGTAGAAAGTTGTGTGAATTGGTCATCACTGAGTTTGTGTAACACAGGAAGTTGTGGAATACGTCACCCTATGGGAGGTGTTAAGGCAAAATTGTTCAACAAAAACGAAGGTATCATCATCATAGGTCTAAATGTGCAGGGTCAACCGCAACAAACTCAAACCATTCATAGTACACTGCATCTGAGTGACTTATATACCAACATTTCATTTCTTATTTTCAGCACAGGCATAGGAAAAATCATGAACCAAAATGTTATTCATTTTCTAATTTAACATTTGTTTTACAAATGTGACCATGGTCTTTCAAACATACAGTGACATTAAACATTATGTTAAAAAAAAGAAAAAAAAGAAGCTTTTGTGCACAAATCAGAAAATACACTTTATCCTACATACGTGAGAGAGATACCCGTGAGATAACAATCGTTCAAATCGCACGTGTGTATAATTATCATGTAAATGAGGTCAACCGGAAGGTCAAGCTATGTAAATTAGTAGTACATGGGATCAACCGGAAGGTCAAGCTAATCCTATCGCGGAAGGATATGCTTTGCTGTTGTTGTGCTGACAGTCGCTGTGTATGTGCCACCCTCAGCCAACGCAACAGAAGCAGAAGAGATGATAGCACAACACGTGCATGAACTTCAGACTAGGTCACCGGACGCTTTTATTTTTAGTCACAGGAGACTTCAATCATTGTAATTTAAAGAAAGTTTTACCCAAATTTGATCAACATGTGACATGCCCTACACGTAGAGACAAAACCTTAGACCTGTGTTATTCAAATGTTTGTGGTGCCTACAGTTCCTTTGTTTTACCACCCCTTGGCCGCTCAGACCACAACACTGTGAATATTGTACCACGATACCGACCGCGTGTGCAGCGAGAACCGCCCCTCACTAGGACTGTATATGATTGGTCGAGTGAGTCAATGGAAACCCTTAGAGGTTGCTTCGACTGCACTGATTGGGCGGTATTTGTATACTCGGCAAGTGATGTTGATGAACTGACAGACTGTGTAACTGACTATGTTTCCTTCTGTGTTGACAACGTAGTGTCAAAAAAGACAGTGAAGGTTTATAGTAATAATAAACCTTGGGTTACAAAAGACATTAAGCAGGTTCTGAATAATAAGAAGAGGGTGTTTAAATACAAGAGCAGTGGAGATGTGAAGGAGGTTCAGAGGGAGGTTCAGAGTGTGATTAGGAAGGGGAAGAAAGAGTACAGGGAAAAGGTGGAGGGTCACTTCACAGAAAACAATATGAAGAAAGCGTGGGAGGGGTTGAACATCATGAGTGGCTATAAGGGGAAGAAGGGGGGTAGTGGAGGAAAAAACAGCGCTGTGCAGACAGATGTAAACGCTCTCAACCAGTTTTATGCACGCTTTGATAAGCATGACTTTAGCGATGAAAGGGAGACAATTGGAGAGAAATTGACCAGTGACAGTGGGCCTATGGAAGGGGAACCCCCTATCGTAGTGACAGAGGAGGAGGTGATGAGGGGGTTGAGGAAGGTGAATGCTAGCAAAGCGGGGGGATCAGACGGGATGAAGCCTAGAGTACTCAAACACTGTGCAGAGCAACTTAGTTACATTCTTTCTGTTATTTTTAATTTATCTCTTAGTGTTAGTAAAGTACCAGCACTGTGGAAAACTTCATGCATTGTGCCTGTTCCAAAGAAAAAATCTGTACAGATCATGAACGACCTGAGGCCTGTAGCACTGACTTCTGTGTGCATGAAAGTTTTTGAAAGAATTGTCCTGTTTAGGCTTAGTGATTTTGTGAAAGATTTTATTGACCCATGTCAGTTTGCTTATAGAAGAAACAGGAATGTTGATGATGCAGTGTTGTATGTTCTTAATAAAATGTATTCTCATTTAGACAAGCCGGGTTCTTACATTCGTTTGATGTTTTTTGACTTCTCCAGTGCTTTTAATACCATTCAGCCACATTTAATGGCAGACAAGCTTTGTAAGATGAATGTTCCAGCTTCCACCATACTCTGGATCATGGACTATTTGACGAAGAGGCCTCAGTTTGTGAAAATGGGAGATAACCTAGTGTCTGACACTGTGTGCACGAACACAGGCGCCCCACAGGGCACAGTTCTCTCTCCTTTTCTTTTTTCTTTGTATACAGCTGATTTTAGTACTTCTGGCGACTCATGCCCCATGGCAAAGTTTGCCGATGACACTGGACTGGTTGGACTAATGACTGACGATGACGACTCTGACTACAGGCGGGAGGTAGATAAGTTTGTTGGGTGGTGTGATGATAATTATTTAGAACTTAATCAGGCATGAAAACTGAAAAAAACAACCAACTGAAAACAAAATTCGAAGGCGCGTAGCGCCAAGTTTCGCAGGCGCGAAGCGCCAAGACTTCTAGGGGGGTCCGGGGGCATGCCCCCCCGAAATGTTTTTTTTTCAAGGGTGCAATTTGGTGCAATCTGGGGCTATCTGAGCCTTAAAATTGGATTCAAACATGGCCCCAAAACTATTTTACTATAACTATGACTAGGGAAAAAAAAAAAAAAAGGAAAAATACGGAAAAAAAAAAATATACGGTTTATTTTTTTTCCAAAATACGGAAAATACGGAGAATTTTCATGCTTGTTAATGTAGGCAAGACCAAGGAAATGATTATGGACAATAGGAGGAAGGAACATGTACATGGGGATATAGTGATTAAGGGGGAGGTTGTAGAGAAAGTAGAGCAGTATAAGTATTTGGGAATAATCATAGATTATAAGTTGACATGGAAGCCCAATACTGATGCTAAGGTGAAGAAGCTCCACTCGCGCCTGTACTTTTTGAGAAAACTCAGATCTTTTAATGTTAGACAAGAGATTCTCCAGATGTTTTATACCTCAACCTGCAATAGTGTGCTGTACTTTGGATCCGTGTGTTGGAGTGGCAGCATCAGCAAGCAGGACAGGGATAGATTAGAGAAATTCATTAAGAAAGCTGGTGGGGTAGTTGGGAGGAAGCAGGACACGTTTGCATCAACGCAGGAACGACGACTGACTGACAGGCTACAGAAGATTTTGACCGATGACACGCACCCACTCAGACCTGAACTTGACAGCAGACGGATGGATAGAAGCTTAAGATTTAGACAGCCATACACAAGAACCACACGCTACAGAAACTCATTCATTCCATCTGCAATTCACATCTTCAACTCCCAGGTGGGGCGCTAGGTGCTGGTGCTGTCGCTCTGACAACGGCATAATCTTTACATCCTTTTATCAGTTGTTTTTCTCTGTTGTTAGTTATATTGATTTATAGGATACAAATGTGATAAGATAATGTGGTTAAAATGTGATAAGGTGATAATGTGATATAATTTTTATAACAGGCAATGCATTGCTTCTATTTTTAGGCTTGTTTCAGTAGGTGTGTGGGTAGGCTACAGTGTTTGCGTGTGGCGATATGATGTGAGTATGCGATGTGAATGTTGCTACATGCATGGTTGATTGATTGATTGGTTGATTGATTTTGCAGACACACAGTCAAGCTTGTAATTTCTCTTTTAGAGATGAACAAAGATTATTGTATTGTATTGTATTGTATTGTTCCTTTTGGTTTCTTTTATCCTGTGGCCACTGCTTTTCTTTTTATCTGGTATATTTTGAAGTGACCATGATTTCGTTGTTCGAATTTATTTCATCAATGTTCAATATTAAACTTAGCAGTGTTAACAAAGGCGAACTACTTTGTCCTAGTTTGAGAGTGTGTGTCATGGCGGAGGAATGAATATCAAATTGAGTAAAGTGGTTTGAAGTTCTAAAGCGGGTTGATCCAAAGGCAATAGCGCTGTCGGTGACTTTTAGTTAGATCTGGCACAGAAGTATATAATGTAGGATAAACAGAATACTACATGGCTTGCTGTGTCGTACCAGATTTACACTCGTTGCTTTTTTAAATAGTGAACAGCTCGCTTTCGCTCGCAGTTCACTATTTAAAAAAACAACTCGTGTAAATCTGGTACGACACAGCAAGCCATGTAGTATTCTCTATGTACATTTTACCTACAGGCCAAACAGTGTCTGTGGCAAAGGACCCAGTAAGTTGCACTGATCTATATTTTTAGATCAATGGCAAGTTGTCAAGAACAGGCGCTTGCATTTGGATGTGTCCAGTGATAGTAGGTTTGGTTGTGATCAATCAGAATAATGTGGGAATAAAAATGTATGACAGTTTGGTATGATGACATGTAATTCACATATGCTGAAATGTAATATTATACATGAACCCCAAGAAAGGTTTAATGTTATGTAAATCAAAATACCAAAATCAAGCACCTATTAATCTGGTCTACGGCGCGGGAAGATTGAGGCCTTCGTAAACGTTCAACGTTGGCCAATAAAGATTTTAACAATGTTGTGTCGTTTTGTATTATGTTTTATTTTGTTGATCAATTGATAAATATGTCTTTCCAACATATCACAAATCAAACAGAAATAAAGTCTTAGAGAACTACAATAATTATTGTTGCCGTCAAAACCTTGCAAGGCCTCAACCGTTCTCACGAGATCAGTTACATTTGGGTTTTCTCTCTCTCTCTCTCTCTCTCTCTCTCTCTCTCTCTCTCTCTCTCTCTCTCTCTCTCTCTCTCTCTCTGTCTGTCTGTCTGTATGTATGTCTTTGGCTGTGTCTCCCTCTGACTCTCTCCGCTTCTGTCTTTCTATGTCTGTCTCTGTCTATGTGTGTGTGTGTGTGTGTGTGTGTGTGTCTCTCTCTCTCTCTCTCTCGCTTTCTCTCTCTCTCTCTCTCTCTTTCTCGCTTTCTCTCTCTCTCATCTGACTCTTGGCACACAGGTCAAAGCAGAGATTAACTTGTATACAACTCTCCTGTGTTCACTTTCACGGTCTCGGTCAAGTCAATAACTATCGTTCTGATATCATTTTAAAGTGAAGCTAAAGAAACCTGGTATCGGCACTGCTGTGCATCTCCTATGATCTCAATGGTATCAAGGCACGGGTCATAGAGATCAATTTAGATCTAGATCTATTTCCGGTTGTGTATTCACACGCCAACGTTAAAGAGTTCGTGTTGTTTTTGTTTTAATTTTTGTCTTTGTCGTTGATCATTGTATACACAAATTACACAAACGTCATCTTGTGAGGGACCAAAAAATATTGAAACTCTCGGATGATTTTTTTGTGTTGATACCACAAAAAAATCATCCTCGAGTTTCAATATTTTTCGGTCCCTCACTCGATGACGTTGTGTAATCTCTATGAGTGCACGTGTACCTATCAGGAGGGGGAGGGGGGTGGGGGTGATTTCTTGAATTAGCTGAGGGCGGTGAACATGTGTCTCAAAGCAGAGGTTAACTTGAGTGCACGTGTACCTAGCAGGAGGGGGGGAGGGTGATTTCTTGAATTAGCTGAGGGCCGGTGAACATGTGTCGTTGTTTGCCGTTGTCATGAGAACAGTTACTTTTGTTTTGTTTCGTTTTTTCCTCTAAATTTTTGCATTTTGCACAACAGGCTTTTCTGTTTCATCTCTCATACATGGTGTCAATTGAAAAAAAACACCGGAACAAAACAGAAGTAACTTATCTCGTGAGAACGGTAGTGCACTAGTTTTGGGAAAAAAACACGACAGTACCTTATCTCTTTCAACCCGTATGGGGCCCTTCAACATGTGACAGACTGACAAATGCACCGAACCCATTTGGTTCTTCGAGAGAATTTTTCCGTGAAAACCTGTTCAGTGCCTCAGGGTCAGCTCAGGGTCAGTGTCATAAGAGCCTACATGTATGGCCGGACGAAGCCATGTTAACGGAAGGGATATAAGACCGTTTTCAGCGGATTTTCACACTGCTAAAACCTGACTTTCTTGCAGTTGCTTTGTCTGCAATGCCTTAGAACTCTACAAATAGTTAAGTTTTTCGCGTTTGTGTTGTAATTGGCAAGCAACCATCGTACATAGTAAAGTTAATCGACTTTGCTACAATTTGTAAAAACTAGGGCATTACCTGATACAAAAAACCACAAATATATATATATATCCCATGCTGTTTTCAAATACAGCGTTTTGCTATTCACTTCGATATAATAGTAACTAACAATCAAGAATAAACGAAGTCTTTTAACCACAAATTCCCAGATATTTACACTTTTCATTTTGTTTCAATTCACACCACAAAACATACACTAACTCGCCTTTTGCTATTCAGTCTCAAGTCTAAATAATAATAGTATAAATCATAACTAATTTTCTTCACACCATCATAGACATAATGTTGCCTCACATGTTCTTTGTACAATCGTTGGTTTTCACAATAAATATTGCATAACTGTACTTGTCTTCTTTTTCTTTAACAATGTCTTTCAACAAAAAAACTCAAAGACCACACAAGCTATTGCAACCTACTCCTATCTCTCGTCTCTCTTCCTGGGTACAATGCTACCTAAGACTTACATTCAAATGCTTACATTTCCATGCTACCCACATTGTCAAAATACCAATAAGTATTCAAAACAAATGATAACTACTACCTAACTTTATTTCAGACCCACACCCATTATTATACACACATTTCACATTTAAACCATTAGTCGGCCCCCTGTCGATATTTATCGACTAAGTTCCTTGTAGACCGTTGACACCAGGAAAGCATTTAATGTAGGAACAAGTGTTTGACCGCGGGTTCACTAGAACTTATTGGAGTTTCAGTCCGGACTTCTGAGTTCATCAAGCGTCACTGACTGCTGCCACTTTTTTTGTGGAAAATAGACGTTCCGATAGATAAATGTCATGCGTTGTGAAAAATAATGTTCTTATTAGTTATTTCTAATATGCTGACAGTTACTATGAGTTATTTCTAATATGCTGACTGTTAGCAAATGATAACAGACATGTCGAGAAAAAAGATATCAAGCATGAGCCTTTAAGGCGAATGCTGATATCGTTTGTGAGAAATGTCTGTTATCATTTACTAACAGTCACCATAAATTATTAGAAATAACGGTTTTATTACCGTTTAATTCGACCAAAAGAAATTTCGAAGCGAACCCGCGACTTAGACAGAACAGCCGCAATGGGAACTGGAGCGCTCCTTCCTGATTATGCCTGTCAGTCAAAGAATTCTCGTGACCTGGGTCAGCCAATCAGAGTAACACACCTGAAGTGATGAATATTCACAGGTCAAATGCGTGTGACACACAGCAATCTCACAAGATAAACCATGTTGAACATGCGTTTCTGTTGCTTCGCCTTTTCTTGTTGAACAGAGAGCGACAGATTCATAACCGACTCCAGACGGAAGGGAAATGACGTAAAGATACATTTGACCTAAAGCGAGTGACGCAATTTCACTTGATTTTTCCGAACTTTGATAATTTAGATTTCAAGTGAGCGGGTCGGCATTGCACACTGAGAGGATGGGCGGTGCCTTGCTGTTCCGTAAAGCACCCACCGACAAAACTCGCTTTTCGGTATTTTTTTTTTTTAGATAAAGAGAGTATTACCTGACAGCATTTGAAGTGTCATTCTTTAGAATAAATCACTCTGATATTGTTGATTTAAATTTGTTCTTTGTCTTGTTAACTTTTAGCTTGATAAACAAAAAGGGTCCCTGTCTGAACGTTATAACATTTAGAGGGTCACCTAGAATCCGTCCTGATTGGTCAAAAAGTCATATTGGGCACTGAATTGGTAATAACAAATGATAACAGACATGTCGAGAAAGTGGATTATCAGCATGAGCCGGAGGCTGTTGTTACATCCACGATTTGCTTTGTCTTGGTAGTTTTTAGCGTGATAAACAAAAAGGGTCCTTGCCTGAACGTTTTAACCTTTAGAGGGTCACCTAGAATCAGTCAAAAAAAGCCATATGATTCACTGGAATGGTAATAAAACCCTTTACGCAAATACTGCGTGGTTATAATATTAGAAAAACAACAACAACAACAACAACAACAACAACAACAACAACAACAACAGCAACAACAACAACAACAACAACAACAACAACAACAACAACAACAACAACAACTCATTCGAATTTCAGTCCCAGCTCATGAGTTCCTTGACAGTAGTAACTTCTTCAGCTTAGACAGCAGCCGATTGTTATACAAAAAGGTCGTTTCTTTGGAACATTTCGTTAGTCGTACAAAACATGATCATTGGCCGATACTTGTTACAAGAAAACAAAAGGTGAGTGATAGTGGAGTCTTACATGCTGGCTTAGCGGCAGACACAAGGCCCACAATGGACAAACATGTCAGCAACAGAAGGTTCACGCTGAAAAACACAAATCACAAAGTCTTGAATGTAAAGAGATACAACAGAGCAAGTAAACAAACCAAGTCCTCACTCTTAAGAATGACAGTACTGACGACACAAACATTAATCGTGATAAAAACCTTGTGAGAACAATGACGTCATGTGTCATGCGTCAACTGGTTCACGCTTTGAGTGGACTGAAGCCAAACAGGAGGACTGTTCGGTGAATTGTGGTGAATCTAAGTGTCAACCATATCCGTATACGTTACCGCAGAAACGGCAACATTAGACTTTGCAGGTGTTGGTGTGGTTGAACTTCAACACATACTATACAAGGCTTTACAAGAATGAACACACACAAACACACACAAACATGTATATATACACACACAAACACACACACATGCATATATACACACAAACACACACACACACATACACACACACGCATGTATATACACACACAAACACACATGTATACACACACACACACACATACACACATATTTACACACACACACACATGTATATATACACACACACACACACACATGTATATGAGTTGTTCTTCAGTACTGGTGACAGAAAGGGGGAAAAGTGGTCAAAATTCAAATCTCTAGTTTTGTTTTTGAAATATTGCTTTTCATAAAGCAGAAATACTGTAGTATCTGTTGTACATAAGAAAAAATCACTGGTTCACATGGTTCCTACATAATCTAACTTTTAAAGCTGGTTCTTGTGTGTCTGTGTGTATGTTTGTATGATGACGATAGGACCCGAAACGGCTGCACGGACTGAGACAGGAATTGCAGAGAATGTTCTTTGCCACTCGAGTCGTGTCATAAAGTACTTTTGGAATAGCAAATTTGAAAGGATTCTTCAAAAAACGGCGGAAAACATTATATACCCTGTGAGCTATCGAGGATCCTCCCCGTCTGGGCTGTCGAAACATGGTCTTGTTAAAAGACGTTTTCAAATGCGGTTAACGGGGAGATACACTCGAAGCACATTTAGCGAAGTTATGTTGCCAAATCATCAAAGATCAACATTTCACTACACGGATCGATGCACACAGTCGAAATAGATGTGACTTTCACACGACCGAAGACTACTTACTAGCAGACTAGCAGACGACAAGATCTAAATATTTAGATCAGTGAGAGCAATCCGTTGAAGAACAGTTACTCCGCTTATTCGTCTTCAGTTAAGCTTATTTCCCCTGCCATAAGTTTCCTTGCAGATCTGCAGTCGCGTAGTGAAATGAACTAGTGTCATCGGAAGATTCTTCTCAGTCAATGATCAAAGCACAGTAAGTTCTATGCTGACAAAAGTCACTTTCGGACAACACGACGAGAGCCCAAAGGTAACAATATCGACAAGAATGTACGCATTTGACATTAGATGAAACATTCATAGACAGTTTCCAACTCACCAGATCTGCCAAAGAGCCGTCATTCGTGAAAAAACGATGATTTTAATCAGACAGGTATCGGAAACAAGCCTTGGTCACCTGCGTTATTCCTTCCAAGGCGACGTGACGGCGCCACATTTGTTTGTTTATGGCTGTTTATCGCGAAACAACACAGTTGAAATTTGTGTGTAAAATACCACAAATTTGTGGTGAATCAGTTCGTCATCTGCGTTTCGATTGTAATTAAGTCAGATTGGAGTTACTTTGAATCGAAGGCGAGGGTAACCTGCGTTATTTGTGGGACATCGTGAACAAATTTGATTGCAATATTTTATACAGAAAGTAAATTTCAATGATTCTGGCTCAGACTTGTAGATCTGTTATGCAGTGTGTTGGTAGTGTATCTGCTTTTCTGCTATGAAGCTCATTTGGAGTGATACGCTGATCGAAGTGGGGTACCCTATGTGGGACATCAGCCGTATGCAGATTACGCCTCAGAACACTCTCGCATTTCACAAAGACAACAATAATTTGCAACATTTCAAGAACTGCATCAGTTTTATTAGATACTATTTCAACAACAACAGCACAAACACGACCATTATCAACAACACAGAACGGGAGGTAAGTCTTCAAAGACGCACCAAGTGTGCGTTCCCGTTTTTGGACGCCATTTTTGCTGGCATTTTCACAGTAAATCTTAATATTTCCATATCTATTGAATGATTTTGGTATTTTCTTTGATTGTGCCGATTCTCCTATCTCTCTGGCATGTACTGGGTGCTTTGTGACCAGTTTCTCCCCTAGACTGTATTGAAAAATGCGTCCGTGTGAGCTGACCCCCACTTGTGACCAGTAGCAAAGAACAACTCATATACAAACACACACACACACAAACACACACACACACACACACACACACACACACACACACACATGTATATATATGTATAGGTTACAACACGAGTGGTTTTTTATATGGCTTGTATTTCAGTCAAGACCCAGCGGATGAATATCATCGGGAGACACGAGCCTCTGGCGAGTGTCTCTCGATTGATATTCCCGCTGGGTCTTGACTGAAATACAAGCCATATAAAAAACCACGAGTGTTGTAATCTGTATATCCCATTCTACCATCAAACACAAAGTGTAGACTACTAGCGGCACTGTTGCGATCTGTGCAGGGTAAAACTGTTGCCAGCGAGACTTAGCCCTTTTGCAACCTTAAACTAAGTGACCGTCGCTGAAAAAATAAAACGAATGAGTGCATCGATAAGTACGCGGTAACACTACTTTCAGACCATTTAAAAGCTTTAAGTAAAGGTTCATAAGTTGCAAGAAAGTAATGAAGTCGAATAGAAATTAATTTAGTTGAAGCGCACAATTCTTTTGTTTTGCGTTTCAGGTCGGCAGAACGGGCGAAACGGGTTTGGGACCCATTTGGCTTACTCGATTCAGAATTGATTCCACGTTGTTTTTCTCGAACGTGTGTAATTAGGCTTATTGACAGAGAAGCAAATCTTAGGGAACAAATATGTAGGTTTAGATTTAACCATTTGCTCCCTATTTGAAATGTATCTACGTGATAAACTGTTTTGCGAGTGTGTTTGCATGGATGAACTTAAACTGGTATGGGTGAGAGGAAAACGCGACCGACACGTCTGTCACCGCCGATTGATTGCATTTTGAAGGAATATGACTGGATTACGGAAAAATATGTGGACTTACTGCAGAGCCAGGCAAAAGAGTAGACTTGCTCGCAAAACACGTGAAACAGCCGATGTTTGATAGCTGAAGGCGCACACCGGCAAAACACACTACCGACAGATTCTCAAAAGTCGTCTGCTAACGATGCAAGGGGAGGGTACTCGTGTTTTTGTTTTGGTTCGCTAGCATCTGGTTATCTTGTAAGTTGAATGTTCGTTTTTTTCGACCTGCATTGCTTTCATAATGAAAGAAACTTTTGCTTATTGCATCTCATACATCAGATCAGTTCTGAGATTCATTTTTGCGTGCAACTGATATGGTTTTCTGAGCCGTGCAATGCGATTTTAGAACTTCATACAAATGTGTCACATTGTTCGGCGCGAGGTCAAAGGTCGGGAGGAAAGTAGTCCTTTGCCCAAATCGGAATCTGCACTATCATATATTTTTTGGAGTCCATGATGTATTTATTGAGCTATAAAAATACAACATGTATACCCATACTGAAGTAACAGAGACAAAGAAGGGAGGTCATGGGATATTTATATATATCCCATGACCTCCCTTCTTTGTCTCTGTTACTTCAGTATGGGTATATATGTTGTATTTTTATAGCTCAATAAATACATCATGGACTCAAAAAAATATATGATAGTGCAGATTCCGATTTGGGCGAAGAACTACTTTGCTCCCGACCTTTGACCTCGCGTCGAACAATGTGACACATTTGTATGAAGTTCCAAAATCGTATTGCACGGCTCAGAAAACCATATCAGTTGCACGCAAAAATGAATCTCAGAACTGATCTGATGTATGAGATGCAATAAGCAAACGTTTCTTTCATTATGAAAGCAATGCAGGTCGAAAAAAACGAACATTCAACTTACAAGATAACCAGATGCTAGCGAACCAAAACAAAAACACGAGTACCCTCCCTTGCTTCGTTAGCAGACGACTTTTGAGAATCTGTCAGACCGTCCTTACCTGGCACGTTTAAGCTTCGCTATCAATTATCGGCTGTTTCACGTGTTTTGCGAGCAAGTCTACTCTTTTGCCTGGCTCTGCAGTAAGTCCACATTGGCGATGAAGGTATCCGAGAACTTAAAGGCACAGTAAGCCTCCCGTAAACCATCACAGAGCTCCCCGAGCGTCTATATACAGTACAAGCATACTTCCATTTGAACGCTCACCGAACGGGAACATCCTGGCTGCTTTCTGTCGAGCGTGAGACATTTTCAAAGAATTTATTTTCGTAGACTTGTTCCGTTAACAACAACGGCGCCTCGTTTTTGCGCTAGACCTAACTTTTAAAATCTAAATAATAAATTGACAGCTTGTTACACAAACATTCTTTAATCATAAAAGAATTCGTTTTTCATCAAGACAAGATCAGAACAATTCGAAGTTGTGAAAGTTTAAAAAAAAGAAAAGCCCGGAAGCAGGGTCACGCAAGGGTCGTAGCAGACGACGGCCGGTTTATCAGTGCAAATCGCCGTTCCTCTCAACAGTCAAAAGCCATCGCTAGAGTTCTTGTGAACCACAGCCGTTGTTTCGTGCATAAAAAAACGTGCTATTGTAGATAAGCTCACGTCGAGTCGCATTCAAATGACTAACTATGACGACTGCATTGTGAAAAGGGAAAACTGGATCACACGGGTTCACGATGGCTCAGGGGTAAGATAAACCACGCAAAAATAAATTCTTTGAAAATTGTTCGCTCTTTACGGAGGGCACCTAGGATGTTCTCAATTGGTGAGTGTTTAAATGAAATGGTGTTTGTACTGTGTGTAAAAGCCTGACCGTATCTGTGATGGTTTACGGGAGGCTTACTCTGCCTTTAACATGTGTGTATTTTTCCGTAATCCAGTCATATTCCTTCAAAATGCAATCAATCGGCGGTGACAGACGTGTCGGTCGCGTTTTCCTCACACCCATACCAGTTTAAGTTCATCCATGCAAACACACTCGCAAAACAGTTTATCACGTAGATACATTTCAAATAGGGAGCAAATGGTTCAATCTAAACCTACATATTTGTTCCCTAAAATTTGCTTCTCTGTCAATAAGCCTAATTACACACGTTCGAGAAAAACAACGTGGAATCGATTCTGAATCGAGTAAGCCAAATGGGTCCCAAACCCGTTTCGCCCGTTCTGCCGACCTGAAACGCAAAACAAAAGAATTGTGCGCTTCAACTAAATTAATTTCTATACGACTTCATTACTTTCTTGCAACTTATGAACCTTTACTTAAAGCTTTTAAATGGTCTGAAAGTAGTGTTACCGCGTACTTATCGATGCACTCATTCGTTTTATTTTTTCAGCGACGGTCACTTAGTTTAAGGTTGCAAAAGGGCTAAGTCTCGCTGGCAACAATGTTTTACACTGCACAGATCGCAACAGTGCCGCTAGTAGTCTACACTTTGTGTTTGATGGTAGAATGGGATATACAGATTACAACACTCGTGGTTTTTTATATGGCTTGTATTTCAGTTAAGACCCAGCGGGAATATCAATCGAGAGCCACTCGCCAGAGGCTCGTGTCTCCCGATGATATTCATCCGCTGGGTCTTGACTGAAATACAAGCCATATAAAAAACCACTCGTGTTGTAACCTATACATACATACACACACACACACACACACACACACACACACACACACACACACACACACACACATATATATACACACACACACACACACACACACATGTATATACACACACACACACACACACACATGTATATACACACAAACACACATGTATATACACACACAAACTCACACGCATGTTTACACACGCATGTACACACGCGCACGAACGCACACCTACCTACAGTTTTGTGTGGAAACGTTCGAAAACGTGTTTATAATCCTCAGCATGTTTATATGCAACAACATATTTAAACGTTCTCAACAGAAATCCTCAGAGGTGTAATGAAAACAGTCTTTGATGTTGTGCCACGTCTGTGCTTACTCTTTTCAAATCCCATCACACTTGTGTTTTGCACGAGTAGGCATTTACGTGTATGACCGTTTTCCCAGGCATGTAGGTAGTCATACTCCGGCCGTTTCTTGTGATAAATACTGAACTTTGTTGTATTTTGCCAACAGAATTATCAATTCCTGGGCCAAAAAACAATCTATGAAAACTAACGAGCGACTTTCATCCTCTGTAGAAAACTATACTCACCAAAGCATGGTCTTGAATTGATTGTATTGTAGCCACAAGCACAACAGTCAGAACAAGTTGTGTAGACAGCGAGAAGCCCGATGACGTCTTGTGGATGGTGTCCGCTGGTGTGGCTTTTATGCAACAGCATTGGTAATTTTACAATTACCGTAAAATCCCCAGCAAACGCCCAGTATCTAGGAAACGCCCACCCCCTCTTTTTAAATATTTTTTTTATTTGTTACAAACGGTGTGTTTATTTTTCATTAAAATTGCATAAACAAGAGGCGAAGCCATCACGGCTCACGTAAGAAATCGACAAACAGTAACACAAACTCAATCACTCCGTCACACACACACACACACACACACACATGCTTGTATTTGAGTCAAAATGGGGCTTTTTGCAATACATGGTGCAAATGGGTACATCACTTTCTTACCATATTTCAAACTCAAGCTTTGGCTCAAAAAGGCAGGAATGTGAGGTGAATTCATGAACAGGTCCTGGTCAAGTATTCATAAAAAACAAGCCAAGCACACACAGAAATCAAAATGGGGCGTTTTAGAAAAATGGGTTTCTAGAATTGTGAACCCATTTTGTCCTGACATGAAACACACCTACTTTTGGGTTCGTACACACATTCACAAAACACACTGACATTTGGGTTCACACATGTTATAGAAACACAGACACCTGGGTTTATACACTTCAGTCTTTTCTCTTAAAAACCTTTAAGATCCTACGCTAACGTTAGGGGTCTCCCTTGGTCCAACGTGTGTGAATGTTTTGTGTGTGGACTGTATAGTTATCTGATTTGAACATTTTGCATTATGTATGCATTTTAATGTGCAAAAAATATTCTTGTAATTAATACTGTGGTATTTGTAGAAATGATTGTATACTTTCTTTTCCATAAACCCCAAAGGATATGGGTGGATAATTGATCTGTTATCATGCAAGAACTTTGACTTTTGCCTTCTTTTTGTAGGTTTTAGATTGTGTTTGATGATGATTATTACATAAATCCTTCAGTTCACATAATAGAACCAAATGTTCCATATTTGACTAACTGAACACGAACCCGAAAAATATTTGCTTCATACCTGAAATACAAATCTTGACAACTGGCCAATATAAGGTAAGTATGTTTTTTTGTCAGGTTACTATGAACACTTTGAAAAGCAAATAGTTTTGGGATTCGTGTCCAGTTTGCAGCAGGTGTTATGTGGAAATTGTTCATAGATCTGTGTGTGGGGGAGGGGGAGGAGGAGGAAGATATAGAACCATTTGCTGCCCATTGTGATATCACACACTGAAATGAGTACAGACTGCATCCATGGTTTTTCGTGGTGTGTTTTATTCAACATAAGAAAAAAAGGTAAGTATACTGAGTACACTTGAATCGTTCAAACGGATCATGGACAATTCTGTGCTATACAGCAGTACCTCTCCTAACTCCAACAATAACAACAAACCATATGAGATTTCTTTCGTCAAAAAGTTTCATCTACTTGTGATCCATGACATTACAGTATGCTAAACAAAAAAATTAAAACAATTAAATAGAATATTTTTTTTTAAATCCTTTTCACACATAAGAGCAATCTTTCCTTGTTGACTGTTGCAAGACTGACATAAGCTTTGTTTGTTTGTTTATTTGTTGCTTAACGTCCAGCCGACTACGCAGAGCCATATCAGGACGAGGAAGGGGGGGATGAAGGGGGCCACTTGTCAAGCGATTCCTGTTTACAAATGCACTAACCCATTACTTGTGTCCCAGCAGGCTTTAGTAAAACTAAATTAATACCTACTGGAAGATTACCAGTTTCCAGTATGTTAAAATAGGCTTAACCTATCTACTGCTGGACTTACATCAGAACACTAACAGATTAAACTATACATGAATCGCGAGACAAGCGGCAAGAGAAGAGATTTTTGGAAAAAATACAGGTGAATGAGCAAGAAGGCAGAAAAAAGAAAAGAATTCATGAAGAAAAAGAGAGCATGACAGGAAAGAGGAACCAAAAATCTACCTAACAGCAAACTAGAAAGCTCCTGCGGTTCCAAAAACAGGAGGGGCCTTTAATTTCATAACCGCAGTGCCCCACTGCGGGACTGACATAAGCTGCCAAAACAGAAAATTGTAACCCCATTAATCTTCAGAAACCCTTTCTGAAAGGGTGTTCACTCACAAATAAGGCCTCACTGTTGCAAATCAAATACAAACAAAACAAAATAATAAAACAAACAAAACAAAACGATAAAACATGGCATTTCAAAATCAAAAAAACTAATATTTTTTTCAGTAAAAACTAAACCATAACATGATGAGATTCTCAAGCCAAAGCAACTACAATTTAAGTCGTGCATTTCAGTAAACATTACATTATCTCAAAGAGTGAAGAGTTGGTTGTTTTTTTACTTTCTAGGTACAATACTGCCCTTTTGTAGTAATGATCACTGATAATTTCACAGAACACGTCAAGATAGATTGAAAATCAAAACGCACACACACGTCTATTTCAACATAAGAATTGGAGGCGTAAGTTGTAACCTCATTACTTTTCAGAACCCCATTCTGTTAGGGTGTTCCCTGTTAACTTTCTTGTTGACTGATGCAAGACTGACATAAGCTGACAAAACAGGAAGTACAAGTGGCTTGGCAAAATGTATCCTGTAATAAAAATGAATCTAACCTGAAAAAAACACCACTAAAGAGTGCTAGTGTCTTGTGAATAGTAGGAAACTACCAAAAAAAGGGAAAAAAAGAAACAAACAAACAAAAAGTTACATTAAAAATAGCTTCACAGAACATAATAATAATAATAATAATAATAAATGAGCATTTATATAGCGCAACATCATAACTTTACAATTATGCTCTTTGCGCTTGACACATTTAAAATTCAAACACAGTTATACAAGCATTTACATCTACATTCATAGTCAGCAACGCTTGATTAAAAGCATACACCATCAAACATACATTACAACAGATTCTTCCACTAATAAAGTAATAAAAACATGAATAAAATAGGTAGTAAAAACAAGGAAATACCAGCTGAATACCCTTAATCAAACAGAACATGTTATTAATACTGAAAAACAGCCCTAAATGTGTATACACATTATCACATTATCACTAAAAACATAAGATTGATTGAAGTTTATTTAAAAAAAGAAACACCCATGCAAAAAAATGTCAGCATAGAAATTGGATGCATGACTGTAGTGTAACATTCTTTTTCACAAACCCATTCTGGCCGAGTGTTCACTTGAATGCACACCCTTATTGTAGCAAATCAAACAAATACACCAAAAAAACCTTAAAATAAGATTTTTGCTGACCGCTGAACACTTTAGTTACATATTTTCAAACAGCAAAGAAACATTACATAAATATAGTTAATTTTAAACAGATTTTCCCCTCACAGTATTAAGATAGGAGATTTTCCCGCCAAGACGTGTGACACAGTCCTTCAAAATAAAAAAGTGAAAATGATATTTCAGCAAAATTTTAGCTAAAATATAACACAGCGAGATGTTCAAGCCAAGTCAACTGAAATGTAAGTTTTGCATTTCAACCGTACATATCCCAAAGGGTGAAGAGTTGTGTTTTCTTTTCTTACTTTCTATGTACAATACTGCCCTTAATAAGTATTACAAATAATTTCACAGAAAAAAAGCTGGATAAAATCAAAACTGCATACTAACGTCTATTTTAACATGAAAATAGGATGCAGAAATTGTAACCCTATTATTTTTCAGAAACCCATTCTGACAGGGTGTTCACTCAAATAAATCTAATTGTAGCAAATCAAATAATAAACAAAGCAAAATGATAACACAAACAAAACAAAAATCAAAGAAACTAATATTTCAGCAAAATTCTAGCTTACAAATAACATGCTGAGATTCTCAAGGCAAAGCAACTAAAATTTAAGTCATGCATTTTAGTGAACATTACAATCATACTCTCTCATTTTTTTTTTAGTTTTTTTTTTTTTACATTAGAGACTTTAAGAAGGGCTACCACATTCATATGGTTGGCATTTTCGTGGTTGCAAAAGACACTCGGCGGGGGAACACCATGTGTCGCTAGTACAGCGGTTAAGAGGACAGAAGAATTTCGTTTCGCTGGTCGCACCGGTTCAGAAGTGTCGATCAGATAATACCAGCTGCCTCACTTCTGCTGAAACGCATCAGATACTCAGGCCACAACTCAACACATCATAAACTTTAACTGCTTCATGCATTTTTCTCCTCTAGGCGGCTTGACCAGCCGACTGAAAAGTTGAGTCGGCCTGATGTTTGGGTCGCCATCTTGAAATTTCTTTCGTCTGCTCAGTCACTCACTTACCCAATTCAAGCCTGCTTTACGGCTTTTTAAACTTGATTTCAATGATAAATCGCGCCTAAAGATGTCAGAGCATACATCGATTACACAAGGTAGGCATATTTTATGACTATTCGAATATAAAACGCGACCGAAGTCACTTTCGTCAGAATGACCAATTCTACAAATTTCGTTTCTCTTGGCGAAGCGAATTTCTGTTCGTAGAGATCGGAAGTCACGTGTACTCAAAAAGGTGTGACGTTTTACAACCGAAAATGCCAACGAAACGAATGTGGTAGTGCTTCTTAATCTCTCTATTATCCCAAAGAGTGAAGAGAAGTCTTTTTACTTTCTATGTACAAACCTGCCCTTTTGTAACAGTAATTACTTTTAATTTCTGAGAAATTAAAAATTAAAACATACACACACGCCTTGTTCAACATAAGAACTGGAGGCATAAATTGTAACCTCATCATTTTTCAGAAACCCATTCTATTAGGGTGTTCCCTGGAATACTGCCTCATTGTAGCAAATCAAATACAAAAATAACCCACTTAAAATAAGATTTTTGCCGACAGCTTAACACTTTAGCCACACTGTCAAAAACCAATCAAAGAAATAGCATAAAAAGAGCTTTTCAACAGAATTTGCCCTAATAGATAAAGATTGAATTTTTTTTTCAAATTAAGACTCCTCATTAGAGGTGTGTCACAGTCTGTCAAAATCAAATCAAAGAAAACAATATTCCAGGAAAATGCTAGATTAAATATGGCATGATGAGATTTGCAAGCCAAATCAACTTTCTTTTTTGATGTACAATGCCGTGACTTTCATAATTATTATAACATAAGAATGTAAGATTTAATAAAACCTGCAGATAGATCATTGCCGTGTGGTTACCGTCCTTGAAAATCACATTCTGAGAAAATTGCATTTGAAAGTTTGTGAAGTGTTTTGCTGCGCACAGTGAAGACAGATTGACAAACCAAGAGTATGTGTGCATGCGGGTACTTTTCACTGACATTTTCTTATACTCCAAGTGCTCTTCACAATCCCCTATCAGTCCAAAGTTGCACATATGGACATCAGACTGTTGCTATAACACTCAATGAAACATCAAGTACAATGATTATGATCAGCTGGAAAAAAGGCGTGTGGAATTTTACTTGCTACTCTTGATGTTCTCAGTTTTATCGCAGGAGCAGACATGTGGTTTCTGCTAATTCTTGTTTCCATTGCACAAAAAGTGGCCGATTTTTGATCGGAAATTGCTTCGAAGTAAGCATTATTTTTTCCAAAACTCATGGAACTTTGCCTTTAGGCAGGACGTCAGTCGGGCTTCTGCCAAAATAAACTCTAGACATAATGTTTCCCTGACAATTTCAAGGGATTCAATGATCTAGAGGGAGAAAAGAATATACATTTCTTATTGGTGAAATAGAGTCGGGATGAAATCCAAAAGATTTAGCCCAACATTTGATTCACCGGAAAATGCACCTAGTTGTTGCGTTCCTTGAATGAGAAAAGTTGGATTTTGCAACGAAGCAAATATCTAAGTCAAAATATCATTGTTTCACCAAGAATGAGATACATGAGTGGGAGATGGGTCCGAAGTTCGATTAGCAGTACTTTAGGATGTAACTGGGACAGTCAAGGTGGAGTTTATGTGAGATAAACAAGGCCTGACGTCCTACCTCTGTACCTGTTATTCAGGCGTCGTGGACTCGACATTCACACCGACCGCTAGCTTATTTTTCTTCGTTGCTCGATCTGCCGCAAGTTGTAACTTCCCCTGCCTCTTGCATGATAGACACCCGCCGAATTTATCTTTTAGAGGCCGAGTTGGGAGAAATATCGCTGTTTGAGACGTCGAACCGATTCGAAATAAGGTTCGCGTGTTTATGCGGATGTGGTGCGCGCGAATGCGCAGAACTACTTCCCGGCTGAAAGTTATTGGAAATGACCAATCAGCGAATAGATTTTCAAAGGTAAAGGTCACTTTCCAAATATGGAACATTTTGCAAGTGAAAGTAGCGTTCGCCAGCTCTTGTGTTGCGGCCGTTGAGGGACACAAACGGGCTTTATTTCCATGACTGTGACATCGTCAACAAACGGAAATTCCCGCTGAGTACGCTGCATGCAATAACTTTGACAAACTCATCGACATGTTGCTGCTGCTCTGCCATGAAAAAATCGATTTTTGTTATAAGTCTGCATATTTTTAGCATTCATTCACTTTGCAAATCATCACTTTATTGAAAAAAGAGGATGAAATTGACAAAATAAACATCATGCAGTTATTCTAGGGTGTTCAAACTGCCTAAAAATGATAAAAACCCAAATCACATCATGGGACCATTTTGGATCAAAATTCCGTGCCACCTCTGCCCTTAATCCATGTAGTGTAGTCAATTGTAGGGGTTCCATGGTGACATTGTTATCAGGATGAAAAGAAAAGTTATCTGAAAAATATGATTTATTTCTTTTCAGGTGACGATGATTACGTCCCGCAGTGGGGCACTGCGGTTATGAAATTAAAGGCCCCTACTGTTTTTGGAACCGCAGGAGCTTTCTAGTTTGCTGTTAGGTAGATTTTTGGTTCCTCTTTCATGTCATGCTCTCTTTTTCTTCATGAATTCTTTTCTTTTTTCTGCCTTCTTGCTCATTCACCTGTATTTTTTCCAAAAATCTCTTCTCTTGTCGCTTGTCTCGCGATTCATGTATAGTTTAATCTGTTAGTGTTCTGATGTAAGTCCAGCAGTAGATAGGTTAAGCCTATTTTAACATACTGGAAACTGGTAATCTTCCAGTAGGTATTAATTTAGTTTTACTAAAGCCTGCTGGGACACAAATAATGGGTTAGTGCATTTGTAAACAGGAATCGCTTGACAAGTGGCCCCCTTCATCCCCCCCTTCCTCGTCCTGATATGGCTCTACGTAGTCGGCTGGACGTTAAGCAACAAATAAACAAACAAACAAACGATGATTACGAGGATCAAGTTGGGCCTGGCGTGGAGGGTGAACGGGGCTCCAAGCTGGTGTCTGACAGGGACCCTGATGCTCCCATGGGGTCGCCTTCACGCGGCGGGAGCGTTTAAACAGAGCTACCCCACCCCTTTACTTCTCTTCTTTTGTCTTATTTCTGCCTTACCAGTCCTTTCACCTATATTTCCTTCCAAGAAAACTCTCCCTACTATTCCCTGCAGTTTTCCAATTCTTTTCTTGTTGTCTTATTTCTACCTGACCGGATCCATCACCTTTATTTCACTTACCAAAAGTCTTCTTTTCCACATCCTTATTTCTCTGCACCCCGCATGTCGTAAGAGGCGACTAACGGATTCTGTTTCTCCTTTTACCCTTGTTAAGTGGTTCTTGTATAGAATATAGTCAATGTTTGTAAAGATTTTAGTCAAGCAGTATGTAAGAAATGTTTAGTCCTTTGTACTGGAAACTTGCATTCTCCCAGTAAGGTCATATATTGTACTACGTTGCAAGCCCCTGGAGCAATTTTTTGATTAGTGCTTTTGTGAACAAGAAACACTTAACAAGTGGCTCTATCCCATCTCCCCCCTTTCCCTCGTCGCGATATAACCTTCGTGGTTGAAAACGACGTTAAACACCAAATAAAGTAAAGTAAAAGGGATCCTGATGACGACCAAGTTGTGCAGCCTGAGACTGATGAGTCTGACTCCGACTGTGATAGCGTAATGTATCCTGCCCTAGTTACACCTTGCAAACAAGACAAATCTAGAGCTGATCCTTTACATGTTGCAGAAAAAGCTCCCCAGGAAAACAAATGGGGTAAAAAACATTCATGCAAATTTTGTTCAAAAATGGTAGTAAAAATGTCGACACATTTGACAAAGGTCCATGCTCACGGAGCGGATGTGGCGGCAGTTTTGAGACTTCCCAAAGGATCCAAAGAGAGAAGGAACGGGTTTGTAAGATTGCTCAATGAGGGAGACTATAAACACAACTATGATGTGTTGGAAGGCCAGTCCGGAACAGTCATTCCAAAGTACAGAAAAGCAGGTCGCCAGGTAGGTCAACTTTCAGCCTGCAGGTTTTGCCAAGGGCTATATGCCAAGTCCCTGTTGAGTAAGCATTTGCACAACTGTCCACAAAATCCAGATCCAAGTAAGCACTTGAAGTGGGGCGAGTGTTCCAAGGTAGGATCATACATGCTTCCCATTGGAAAAGAAAAGAACAGTGCCTTCTTTCAAGCTGTTGTTGGAAGAATGAGAGATGACGCCGTCATGAGAGTCATAGCAAATGACAGTCTGATCATCAAGTTTGGTTCCAGGTTGTTCTACAAAAAAGATGTGGAAGAACATACCAGGGGCAACATCAGCAGCCGGCTGAGAGAACTAGGGCGTTGTGGTAGACTACTAATTTTTTTCCCCCAAGCATTTTTACCCATTAAAAGATCCACAGGCAAAAACATTGCACAAAAGAGTCTTTTTATGTGTTTTTGCTTGAGGCAGGTTTCATGGTATCAGGCCATTTTGATAGTCTCAGATTTGTTTAGTCTTTTAAATCCATATCTGTGAGAATCTGCTGTATTTGTTGTATTAACATGCAAACTAGTTGTTGTTTAAATACTTTTTTGAAAATAAAAGTTGAAATTTTTGATAATGTGTTTATTTATGTGCGTGTGAATGGTGGCGATCGTCAAAATACGGATGGATGAATTTACTTTTGCCACAGCATCACTAAACAAAGAACTAAATTCCAACACACACATGCACAAGTATCAATGCTGTGGTGGTTGAGAGTGCCAGAACACATTGAAATGATTGTTTTTCAACAACAATCGATATCCATAACACAAATTCTAACTTATACTAGCTCCGCAAAAAAAAATGTATGGGGATTCGGATCTGTCCGTCGGCATAGCGATATCAAGAGCATCGAAACTAATTGTGATTTCACAGGACAAAAACACAAGTTTACCTAATTTTGTATACTGTAAATACAAGTTTGTGCACCCTTGAAGTGAGTTATAATGTTGCCGAGGTCAATTTGCCCTTGATCGACGCACGGTGACCCGAGTTTCAAAGTTGCGATCCAATCCGTCTAAACAATCTAGCGATCGCCACATTTTTCTTTTCATTCAAAAACTAACCGTTTGGGGAGGAAGTGACGTCACGTTGTTTTACGTTGACGCTCGCGCTCGACAGAAAAAGACCGCAACAGTTTTTCAGTTAAAAAAATCGCAAAGTAATTACATTTTCTGAGGTTTTCTAGTGTCCGTCTAGTAACAATCGCTACTCTAGCGATCGCCACTGAGTGTTGAAGTCACATTTAACTCCATTTTCGACTGTTTTAAGAAACTATTTTGACGCTCAATCGTCACGTTTCAGTGTCGAAACACGTACTGTGCATTTGCAATCAGCCGGTGTGTCCAAACTGAAATGCGAGTGATGCCTCGATTTGTGGCGATCGCTCACGTGGTTGACGGACAGAAATACCTTCTTAGGGGGTAGGGGAACAGTTACTCCTCCATACAATAATGGTGTTCACAAATGATTGCAAACTTGTCTCTTTATAAACTGTTCAGACATGTCTTCTCTTCAATAATTTTCAGTTTTGCTCGGTTTGTTAATCAGGAGCACCCTGCAGTAAATGTTTCATCTGTGACAATGCTCGAAATGTTGACGTAATTCCAATGCCCATATCCTTCTCTTGTTATCTCATCTACCCAAAACCATTGAAGATAGAAAGACATTTATTGAACAAACTAGATGCACAACACCAGTCTTAACACGTTTTGTTCTTACATGTATATGAAAATATTGATGACGGCTGCCACACGGAAATAGAACTCATCTCCAGTGACAAGTCCCTCCAGTGTCCTCGTCGTCTGTGGTCTTGTCAGCGCGACTCCATGTCATGCGCATGGCCTCACGCTTCTCAATGATGTAGCCAGTGATGGGCAAGCCTCCGTCATCTTGAGGTGGCTTCCAGTCCAGCTGGACAGAGTCGCGGGTGATGGCCTTTGCTTCCAAAGGTCCCACTGGTTTTCCCGGTGGTCCTAGGAAAACAACATGAAAATTTCATTAAGATGAATTACAAACAACAAAAGATAACTTTGAAGCTCTAAAGGGAAGCATTATATGAGACATCATGTATGGCATAAAAAGACTTACCACAGAAACACAAACACAGAAAAGAGAATAATACATACAAATACAAAGTACAACACAAAGTACCGTATTTGATGAACTACAAGCCGCGACTTTTTTTCAAAAATAATCGCATTGCGGCTTATAAAAAGATGCGGCTAAAACGTTACCTAAACTTGAATAGCATTCACCTAATGGAAGTCGCCGCGGATTTTCATTTCGCTCGATTAGCGATTACCGGTACTTTATTAGCTCTCTACTCAAGACTCGGCGCTTTTCTCTTTCTTTCGCGAATCTTCGTTTGTCAACAAGTCGTCGTGACAAGATAGCGTACAGAGAAACATCGGATGTATCAGGATCTCGCGCGTGCGAGATTTCGTTTTTTTGTGTCTCGCGATAGTTGGAGGAGCGAGAGCCGCCATGTTGTGTTTTCGTCTGCTCGAAATGTGCGCAAAAGTCGTAAATCATCCCAAAAAAGCTTATTCCGGGCGGGACTACATGTGTGTGTTGGTTACAAATTGTGTGTGTGTGATATTTTTCTTCAAACTTTATCACTTTTCTTCTTTGTTTCACTTGTTTATTCTCGGAGCCGATTTTGCCAAATACCGTACTTTCGTTGCCTGGTTGTTTTGATTGATTGACACGATCTGATTATATTTTTTTCGACGGCGGCTAATATAGTGACGCGGCCTATACGTGGCTCGTCCCAATTTTTTTTTTTAAAGTCGGGGGTGCGGCTTATAAAACGGTGCGTCTTGTAATCCGTCAAATACGGTACAGTAAAACCTGTCAAATAAGGACACCCTTGGGACCAGACAAAAGTGTCCTTATTCTGCAGGTGTCCTTATTAGACAGGTGCAAGTAAACGTGACAGTCAAGTTGAGAGAGAGAGAGAGAGAGTACTGCACATGTACATGTACATTTATAAGAAAAACAGAAGCTGTTTAGATTAAACAGAGAAACATTTAATATTGACTGTTGTAAAACAAGTTTAAAAGCTTTTTATCATATCAACTGTATAAATTTAAATTGTTAAAAAGTTACTGGATCTCATTCATACAACACATTCACATTCACTTCATTCTGCACTCATCAGCTTTTGAAAGAATTTGTCCAGCGTTGTCTGAGTGGACCATTGATGGCAATGTGATTCGCACGTTTGGTTGAAAACCACTCGAACACGGCGTCATTTAGCTCTTCGTATTCGGTTGTCTTCTTCGAAACCCATTTCTGGTCAGCACGTCCGTCTCCCGATTCCCACAACTTCATTATTTTTTCCCGATCGACGCTGATTTTCGAAATCTGCGTTCTCCCACACCCAAGCTCTTGTGCAATCGTTCGGCATGATTTCCCACTTTTATCCTTTGTTCTAAAGTCAGCGCATTTCTTCCTTTTCTTGAATTTGAATTTCTTGCTGCCATCTTGTTAAACACGAATCACTCTTTCGAAGAGAAGATACATTCACTCATACACTTTCACTTCCGTTCCGCCGAACACGTTCCACGCGTTGGATTGGCTGCCTTGGAACTCTAGCAGCCAATCAAATGCGTCGACTTAAAACACTCACCAAGAATAGACTCTATCAGTATTCCAAGCTCTCGTAATCTCTCGCAAACTTCAGAGCATAGCAAAGCATGCGGTACAACGATCTCGTGCGAGCTGCACAAGCCAAGGTTCGAAGTTCTCGCGATGTTCAAATAGCGTGTCTCGCGAGAGCTGCTCAGATACCGACTAATATCAACTGATCGATTTATCGTCTTCTTCGTCGATCGAACTTCCCAGCTTGCTGTGGATGTCCGTATTTAGCAGGTATATGACTTATTATGGACCCAAAATACGTGTCCGCGTCCGTAATGCCGAGGTGGCCGTAACGTACAGGTGTTTTACAGTGTAAAGCAGTCCGTGCCGAGACTGACTGTCCGTATTCTGCGAGTGTCCGCTAAGTCCAGTGACCGTATTTGACAGTTTTCACTGTACAGAGTTTCGCAAGCTGACAAACATTTTGCTTTTAAACTAAATAGACTTTTTCAACTTGAGATTGACATAAAAAAAAAGGACACAGTGACTTACCAACAGGCCTCTTTGGTGTAACAGCATCCGACTCAAGCGGTTTGCTGGTTCCCACTTTGTTGATGGCGAAGATTCTGAAGTAGTGCTTCTTGTCTGTGGCCAGGTTCTTTGCCTTGGTCTTGGTCAAGTCACCATCAACAATGGTCACCTCTGTCCAGGTTTCCTGGTTCTGCGACACCTCAATGCGGTAGTTAAGCACAGGGGCACCGCCATCATCTCGAGGCGCACGCCAGTCAAGGACAACACTTGTTGCATCCAAGTGACTGAAGTAGACGGGTCCCGTAGGAGGTTCAGGAACAACTGGAAGATATGTTTGATAGATGGTCAATAAAATGAGTACATCATTACCAGCTATTGTGTTTTCAGCGTAGCAATAGGGCCCGATATTTAGACGAGACAAGTATAATGCCGACGAGTCGAAGACGAGTCGCATTATACTTGTTCGAGTCTAAATATCGGACCCTATTGCTACGATGAAAACACAATAGCGATTATATAGCTATTCTGACATTAAATTCTGTGTTAAAATCATGTTTTTGTCAGCAACAAGTACCAGAATGGTCCATTTCGTTGAGTGCAGACGATGGTTCCCTTTCCGCATGAAGCCACGGAAATAACCGAACATTGAAAAACCCACGGACATGTATTACGGAGAAAACTCGAGATAACCGGATGTTTAGCATTACGTCAATATGCTAGGAATCATATGACGTCATGACGTATCATGCTTGCCTACGTATATTGTATGTTCGAAAGTCTGACTTCTGTTGGGAATTCGCGTGGTGAAGACTGCGGTAAATCTGCAGATGATAAGAGAACAAGGATTGTCTCAGAAGAAACGACTAAATGTTTCAGACCAGTAACTTCATTTCAACATTGCACTATACAATGGACGTTCTATGTGACAGGAGAGTTTGCTGATTTTGTGTTAAACATTGGAGAGATCGTCTGCTAGAATCAGAGATAGGTCGCTTCAGATTGCAGCTTCTGGAAATTTGCTATCGACATTTGTAACTTAGCTTAAAAACATTCCCGAGAAGAATTTCAAGTTTGTAAAGCTGAAAAACATTCCCGAGAAGAATTTCAAGTTGTCAGTGTATGCTGTTGTCGATAGAAACATCGCCGCGTGGTGCAGATGTGTAAACCAGAACCATGCGTCGGCCATTTTACTCAATATGCTTTTGGATGCCATTTTACTCAATATGCTTTTGGATATTGAGTAAAATGGCCGACTTCGGCAGCAATATGCTTTGATGATAGGAAGAGACTATCCAATCACAGCCCCCGAATTCCCCCACGTGTTCATCAGAATAGCTATATACTGGCATAATAACCATATCATTCAACAAAGATGTTGATTCCACTAACATTTGTATCAAAATGATTAAATATTGGAACAGCTCTACTGAAAAAAGACAACTGCTGACTTATCTTTTTTTGCTGTAAATGACATTATTGCTGTGGTGTTGTGATTGTAAACTTGTGCAGCCCAATTGAAACAGAGTAAATATTGTTGTGTTCTAATCGTAAACTTGTGTATCAATTCTTGAAATACCATGCTTATTGTATTGTCTTTGCTCCCTACATTGGACTCCATCAATCAGGTCAACCATTGCAAAAATTCCACAGTTCAAAACCAAATCAAATGACATTCTCACCAGCTTCCCTTGTTGGTTTGACCAGCTCCTTCATCTCAGTTTCTGGCCCAAATCCCTCCTCATTCTCGGCAGAGACACGGAAGTAGTACTCCTGTCCAGTCACCAAGCCATCCACATCTAAAGTCGTCACTGTGCCCTTGGTGGTTCCGGCCTTAACCCATGAACCCCAGTGCTTGTCGCGACGCTCGACGATGTAGGACTTGATCGGCAGTCCTCCGTCGCTGGTAGGTGGCTTCCATTTCAGCGACACTGCTGTTTCTGTGACGTCTGTTGCTGTCAGTGATTCTGGGGCTGATGGTTTCTCTGCAGAGACAAGGAGAGATTCATTAGTTTATAGCTATGGAATTACATATTGTGTGGGCCAAAAGCAAGTTTAGAGACTTGAAAAATGATAAAATTCTGTTGTTCCAGCTATGTCTTCAACCACAGCCATTTAAAATATGTCACGAAGTCTTGGTTTTGAGCCTATTATGTAAACCTTCATGTCTTTCTTTTCCTTAAATAAACACACACAAAAACAAGAAAAGCTTGGAGTTATTAAAAGTTATCAGAATAAAAAGCATACTCACTGTAAGGACTCATTGGTGTGATGGCATGTTCCGATTCCAGAGGCTTGGACTCTCCAGCAACGTTCTCGGCCTTGACCCCGACAAGGTCCTGTCCTTCCTGCAGAAGGAGCAGGTCGCAGGTAAGACGGTCGCCAGGGACACGCTCCACCAACGTCCAGCTTGTCTTCCACGTCTCGCGCTTCTCCACAGAGTAGTGAGTGACTGGAGATCCACCGTCCTTCTCTGGTGTCTTCCAGGTGACCTTGAAGCTGGTCTTGGTCACGTCTGATATCACCAGAGGGCCTGTAGGCGGTGATGGTGGGACTGTTGAGAGAAAAGTGGGGTGGTTTAGTAAGTGTGTCACTGGTTGCCTTATCTTTTTTCAACTGACAGGTTGGGTCATGCAAAAAATATACCTGTGGAGTCAAGTAATGATTGCACATCAGAAAGCAAAATGATATTTTAAGTTTGATGTGAGAACTAGCTGTAACAACGCTAAACTGATTCAACAATGCTTGCTGACTAATCCTCAATCTACAACGTCACTGAAATTAAAAATTTTAGTAATAAATTTTCATTTGATTAATATACTTACCCAACTCACATATAGCAATTAACCCTGGTTCAGTGCTGGTATCGCTGTACGCGTCCCCTTGGTAACAAGAAAGACGCCTCTAAAAAAGAGTGACCGAGACCCGTAAGGGTGTCTAGGCCAGCCCGGAAACGAGGCTGCCTTCCGTATGCGCGCGCATACTCCGCCATATGCATCATTCTAAAACGAAGCCCAACTCACTTCTTTTTTAGACATATATAACCCCACAGCGGGGAGGCGGGAGGGAATAAACGATGTGAGTTGGGTAAGTATATTAATCAAATGAAAATTTATTACTAAAATTTTTAATTAAATTACATATCTTACCCAACTCACATATAGCAGATTGCTACTAAAGGTTGGAGGGCACTTTACCCAAATAGGAATCGAGATTTTGTCCTGCCTCTACCCGAGCAGGTAACCCAGAAACGCATCCTGTCTCAAGGCATAGAAATCCCTGAGAAAGACATCAATGAAGAACATTTCAAGAAAGCCAGTAAGCCGACTCAAGAACTTCCGCCAGGAGATTAAAATGAAGATCAACTAGAGTGGAAGCCCAATCTTTTGCCTCATGAGGCCTGGCTGTAGTAAAGGGCAAGACTGCCCTGACATTCCCTGCCTGACTCTGCCACCAGCCAAGAGCTTGCCTAGCAATGGTGGAGACCCACTTGGCTAACGAGACTTTCAACATATCTCTAAACCGTACCATGATGAATGAGATAAAAAGAAGTTTCTGAGTCTCCAAACGAGAGTGCACAGTCCGAAACAGAAATCTGCTGAGGGCTCTAACAGGACAAAAATGTACATCAGGATCTCCAAGAGCAATAAACTTGCTCAAGAGAGGAAAGTTGAGTCCGCGCCACCCGAAGAGAGAGGACTGACTGCTCCCCCCCCCCCTTTTAATTCCTTGCCAACACTTGAAGGCATGCCTAAACAATGTGGCAGTCTATAAAGCTAAGGTTAACTTAAGTAAGTCATTACCTCCACCAAAGTCGATAGAAAAACTTTCTATCCTTAACCAGTGTTTAACGTCGTTTCTAACCGTTCAGGGTTAAAAAGCGACGGAGTTGAAAAATAAGAACAAGTGCTGTTAGAATCAATAATCTGAAAAGATCCATGCAAGCTAGAAAAATCATTGAACCCGAAATGATCAAAAGGCTAAATATGGCTCTGGAGGAGCCAGAATATTGCTAAAAGGTTTAAAATGTGCACGAAGCTGGATTCTCCAAATTCTGCTTACTTGCCAGAAAATTTGAAGGAACCCTAAGAACCATAGATCAGTCTTTCTCCAAAGAGCTGTCCATAGCAAACCTAGCCAGAAAAAACCTTCTGCATAGAACACAGAAACTCTGAACCAAACCCAGAGTTGAGGCAGACGCCCCTAAGTATCTCAAGTGAACCCTTACAGCAGACATTCAAGTAATTCCAATGTGAGAAAGCAAAGATGCCTTCTTGCCAGCCTAAAGAGGTCTGGAAACCAAGATTGCAAAGACCCGTACTGTGCGACCAACAGGTCGCCCAAACTAACTCAAAAAGAGCCCTGTGAAAGCGAGGGTATGGAGCCCCAACCCAAAGTGGATAACAGCCAGCCTGAAGCTTTTCGTTTGGAAACGAAAAACAGCCAAGACCTGCCCTGCGCTTTCCTTTTACCGTGAGATTCTCTTAGTTAGAGAACCCGCGTGCCTAGAAGCGGGCTCAAAAAGAGACCTTTCAAACAAGAAAGAGATTAACCTCTAGCCAACAGAATAATACTTAAAGGGCAGAGGCTTACTCTCAGGTAAAAAACGGCAAAGTAAAATCTTTGTATATGAGTCCTGTCGGACCACAAAGATAACCTGTTAAACGAAACCGCCCAAGCGAGAGACTAAAAGCCAGTTACGTACAAACGAGCCAATCATAAAGAAAAGATGCCGCAATCTCCCAGAGCTAGGAGACCTTGATCCAACAGACAGTCTCTCCTTGCTATCGCCATCACCAAACCCGAGGGCGGTTCCATAGAACGAAAAACAAGAGAACCTAAGTCCTTAAGCTTGGAGTTACCCGAAGCCTACAGAAAGCGCTCTGCGAGTGACACGCTACTTGGGCGTAAGAAACAAGCTAAAGCACCAACACCACCACAGGCAAATAGTCGTGCGTTGCCCACAAAAGTAGTGGTGACAAAGAAGACTCGCTTGCGAAAACTTCCGCAAGAACAAGATGACCCCGCCAGAGGATCTAAGAACTTAACACTCGAAGATTCTCCTCAGAAAGCTCAAACCAACTACAAAATGCCGCGAACCGCGACACAGCTGAAGTATGAGCCTCCCCATTTCCTCCTCTTGTTCCAGCATCATAACGAACATCGAAATGATGAGAACCAGTCACCCATCCCGATAAGGCAAAAACTTGCCAACAATCGGAAAAGTTTTGAAAAGTTTCAAACGTCATAACACCATGCCAGATCTCCATCCACCTGACTCACGCCAGCTGGAAGACTGGAAGAGAAAGTGAAAACAGCCTGTAAAAAAGGCAAAGGAACCGCAGAAACGGAACCAGAAGCCAAAAGCTGAAAAGTGCCGACTACCAACACCACAGTGTTAACAGTAGAAGGATATCCCGTCCTGCACCCAGAAGTCACAGCCGCAAAAGCGAAAGCGCAACAGGCCGTGGATAAGTAAACATCGGGACCACCCGGTTGCACAGAAACACACCGGACGATCCCGTTGTACCTCGAACCATTTCAGCTGCGAGCGCCACTGCACTTGCTAACTTGAAACAGAACCTAAAATCAGTGCTTTACAGAAAAACAGGAGCACCTTAATCTGAACAGCCTTCATGCACCTCCGTGCAATCCGGAAGCTGACTCCATGCTAGACTTAAATCTCCAACAAAGAATCAGCCCTACTGCTCGCTTCCTGCCCCCCTGCTCGGTATCAAAGGTAGGAAAGTGACCCCCAGAGAGACTCGCATGGTCAACCCAAGAATCACCCAGCCCACCAACTTCCTGCCCCCCAGGGCGGAAGCTTACGTTGCCTAGGGCTCTTAGCCGCTGCTGAACGTGCGCCAGAAAGCGGAAGAACAGACACGGTTTCAACACTTCACCGCACAAAGCTTGCTACCTCCTGCGAACGTACACCACTTTCACCGGAGAACCCGGCTACACGCGGCCCTTTGCCAACTCCAGGGCAATGGACAACGATTCCCGGAAGCTGAAGTGAACATCCTGTTCCTCCGAACTTCCAGAAGTCATCAAACCGGATAGAGGTGGAGGAAGTAAAGCTTTGCTCTCAACCACCCCCTCCAGTCAAAACTTAAATGCCGTTTTCGCCGCCCACGTCACTGCGCTGGACAACCTGAACGGCAAGTTAAGCTGGGTGTCGTCCATCCCCGTGAACGCACCCTCATATGGAAGTAACTTCGTTATCCTCTCCTTCATGCTCGCAATCGCAATCGGGAAGGTGACCCCCGCCTTTCGCGGTCCACCAACTTCCACAATACTTAAATGCCATTTTCCGTCGACCACGTCACTGCGCTGGACAACTTGAACGGCAAGTTAAGCTGGGTGTCGTCTATCCCCGTGGACGCACCCTCATAAGAAGGTTTCCTCGTTAACCTTTCCTTCATGCTCGCAATCGCAATCAGGAAGGTGACCCCCGCCTTTCGCGGTCCACCAACCTTCACAAAACTTAAATGCCGTTTTCCGCCGCCCACGCCACTGCGCTGGACAACTTGAACGGCAAGTAAGCTGGGTGTCGTCCATCCCCGTGGACGCACCCTCAAATGGAAGTATCCTCGTTATCCTTTCCTTCATGCTCGCAGTCGCAATCAGGAAGGTGACCCCCGCCTTTCGCGGTCCACCAACTTCCACAAAACTTAAATGCCGTTTTCCGCTGCCCGCGTCACGGCGTTTGGACAACTTGAACGGCAAGTAAGCTGGATGTCGTCCACCACCGTGGACGCACCCCTTCCTGCCCCCTGGGCGGAAGCAGATGCCTTTCAACCTGACCACAGTCTACCGACGAGGCGGGAAGAAAAGGAACATCTGTTCGCTTGTCAGGGCCCTTAGCACCCACTGACACCCCGACTAAGCGGTGGATATCAGCCAGTGTTTCAGAACTTTCACCTGGGATTAGACCCGAGGCTACTCCCTCAAGACAACGCTCACGTGGAGTACACATACCTTGTGAAGAAGGACAGACGCCGGAGACCGTGAACTCCCCACATAAGGTCACAGCAGGGGACGAACGACCACTGTCCAGAGACGAACACACAGCAACCCCGGCCGGGAGAGCACGTAGTTCTGCCTTTGATGACGCAGTGCCAGCTGCCAAAGCAGAAACCTGTGAACTTAAAGTCAAAAGCAAAGAGGCCACGTCTACAGACGCAAGCCCAATAACAACATGTTTAACACCGAGCCCGGACTAATCCGTAGGCTTAAAACAAAGGTGGCCACTGCACCCGGTGTTCACCGGCGGTCACCCATCCAAGAACTAACCGGGCCCGACGTTGCTTAACTTCGATGAAAGGACGAGAACCGGTGCTTACAACGTGGCGAGGCCGTTGGCCGGCAAAATGGGGGTTCCGGAATAGTCACCAGTGTAGTAAACAAACTGGAAGCGGACTTGTCTACCGGCTAAGCGGGTAAAACAATCAACACATCAAAAGATTTTTAGCAAGAGAATCTACAACAGAAACGGACATAGACCGGATTGTTTAGACTTCCTAAAAGCTTTCTAAGGAGAAAAGGGCACAGCAGCTACCTATTAAGAAGCTGCCCTCTTCTTAGCATTGTCAGCCATGACGGAAAAACGACTCACGAAAAAATTTCTGAGAAACATCGCAAGTCCAAAATACGGCCAACAAAATTGCCAAAATCAAGCAAAATACAAGGAACGACCTCACCTCAACATAGTTGTGAAGTCCAGATGACAAGAAGAGACCAAGAGGAACAAACAAAGTCAAAAAGACTAAGTAACAAAGGCTGAAACAGCCAGAGCGTACAAAATGCGACCAGTCCCACTGACGCTGAGTTTTTAGAATGATGCATATGGCGGAGTATGCGCGCGCATACGGAAGGCAGCCTCGTTTCCGGGCTGGCCTAGACACCCTTACGGGTCTCGGTCACTCTTTTTTAGAGGCGTCTTTCTTGTTACCAAGGGGACGCGTACAGCGATACCAGCACTGAACCAGGGTTAATTGCTATATGTGAGTTGGGTAAGATATGTAATTTAATTGCAATTCAACTCACAGATAGGCTTTTCCATTTTCACTGGTTTGGCTGTCTTCTGCTTTTCGCCAATGCCCACATCATTCTCTGCGGACACAGCAAAGAAGTAGTCCTTCTCTCGCTCCAGATCAGCGACAGTGCACCGAGTTCTGAAGCTCTCGACTGTGGTGACCTTCTCCCATTTGTCTGTGCCCTTCAGAGACTTCTCTATGATGTAGCGACGGACCCTGGATCCGCCATCGTTCTCTGGTGGGGTCCACTCCAAGGTCAGGCCGTCCTTGGTGATGTTCTTGATCAGCAATGACGCTGGTGCATCAGGAACACCTGAAGTTTAACAAACATTAGTCAATTTTGTATCAATATGTTTAAGACACATACGTTCAGACAAGAGACAGTAGACCAATGTTGAAAGAAAATATTACATTGGAACCTTTCTAGTAAGACCCTCCATTATATGAGACTCCCTCTACTACAAGACCTGAATTGCTCACATGTTTTCTTCACAGTGTCACTAAATTCACCTCCATTATAGGACTCTCTCTCTATTAAGACCCACATTTCTCAAACTCTACTGACATATCACAATCCCTTCAGCTATTGCTCCATATTTGCAAACACTCGCAGTCCAGTTATTTCAAAGGTTTTCTTCTTATGAAAAGAGACTTTTCAAACACTTACTGAGGATCTTCTCTGGGCAGATGGGTTCTCTGGACTGCAGAGGCAGGCTCTGTCCCTCAGCGTTGACTGCGATGATCTGCAGCATGTACTGGCTGTCCGCAACAAGGCCGGTCAAGGTCACTTTGGTTTCTGTCGTCTCCTGGACGGTGGTGAAGGTGGAACGAGGGATGATGCGGGTCTGAACGATGTAGTTGGTGATGGGCGTGCCACCGTCGCTGTCCGGAGCGGTCCAAGACACATCTGCTGATTTATCTGTGACGTTGGACACGCGCAGGCCTGTTGGTGCTGATGGCACATCTGTCAAGAGAAAATTGTGTGATAAGAGTTTGAATGCTGAAGTACTGTTGGTTAAAGACCTGGGGAGCATTGAATGACAATGGGATAGTGAAAAGTTCAGTTTCACGAATGATCGCATTTTAATGATGAGGCTAGACGATCATTACAATATGTGGAAATTAAAGCATGCATGACTCTGGCAACAAAACTTCAAGGATTTTTATTTCTCTGCTGCACTTTCTCTGTTCAACTTGAAAAGAAAAATAGTATATCAAGATTATTGTTTAAGCTGCCTAAATCTAGTTTGTTTGTTTGCTTAACGCCCAGCCGACCACGAAGGGCCATATCAGGGCGGTGCTGCTTTGACATTTAACGTGCGCCTCACACAAGACAGAAGTCGCAGCACAGGCTTCATGTCTCACCCAGTCACATTATTCTGACACCGGACCAACCAGTCCTAGCACTAACCCCATAATGCCAGACGCCAGGCGGAGCAGCCACTAGATTGCCAATTTTAAAGTCTTAGGTATGACCCGGCCGGGGTTCGAACCCCGACCTCCCGATCACGGGGCGGACGCCTTACCACTAGGCCAACCGTGCCGGTTCTAAATCTAGTTAAACTTCCCTTGTTCCTATCAATACATTTTCATGCCAGGATTTAATGCTCTTCATTGAACAATACTGACATTTCTGCTTTGAGACCGAGTTAAAGTAAATCATTCCTTAACCCCAACTCACCATAAGGACTCTTGATCCTAACAGGCTTGTCCATCTCCAGAGGTGGACTGGGCCCAGCCTTGTTCTCTGCCATCACACGGAAGAAGTAGTCTGACCCAGTGGTCAAGTTCTGGATGGTGTTACTGGTCATGTCGGGACTGATCTTGTCCACACGGCTCCAGGTGGAGCGAGGGAACTCGCGCTTCTCCAGCACGTAAGCTGAAAGCGGCAAGCCTCCGTCATCCTCTGGAGCGCGCCACTCGATGGTGGCTGACGTTTTGGTGGTGCTCAGGACCTTGATGGGTCCTTGTGGTCTAGATGGTGGCTCTGGAAAAACCACAAAGGAGTGTTACTGCACTTTGGCAAGAACAGTGTGCATAAAATCAACATAACTCTGCAGAACATTTGTTTCCATTACAAAATAATTATGAGCAAATGTACAGGTTGTCAAATGCTTGTGAAAGATAAAACAGTTAAGATGCACATACAA
Organism: Littorina saxatilis; assembly: GCF_037325665.1. Lineage (NCBI taxonomy): Eukaryota > Metazoa > Mollusca > Gastropoda > Littorinimorpha > Littorinidae > Littorina > Littorina saxatilis. The sequence continues at coordinate 51,137,828 of NC_090253.1, read as the reverse complement.
GTTCAGTTAATGCTTGCAATTCCTGAATATCAGAGACCAGTGCAAACTAAACAAAACATCAATTCTCATAAACATGTTCGCTTTCCGTCAATGTTCTCACCGACGCCATCTTTGTTTAGCAGGCTAAAGCCGACAGCTGAATCGGCCCGTTCATGAATTTTCGGAATGAAGACACTCGGTGAAAGGGAAACTTAGTCCCAAATGGAAAGTTCATATTCGGGTCGAAGGTCCACTTCCTTCGATACGGAGGTTATGTTGTCATTATTTTATCGGAGATTTGATCTGGAAAATCGACTTTAGGGTTGTAGGTAGGACTTTACAGATCGAATCCAATGGAACCACAACAACTACTCTACCCCCCCCCCCCCCATTTTTTCTCAACGGATTTAGACGATTCAGAAAAATGGTCCTGGGAACGAACTTTTGGGCGGAATTCCGCCAATTGGCGGAAGAATCTCATCCCTGATTTCAGCTTTGTGGCTTAAAAATTAATTAATGACTTTGGTCAAAATCTGAAAATTGTAATCAATTTTTTTTTATTTACATAAAACGATCCAAATTTACGTTCATCTTACTCTTCATCATTTCCTGATTTCAAAAACATATAAATATGTTATATTCGGATTAAAAACAAGCTCTGAAAATTAAAAATATAAAAATTATGATTAAAAATAAATTTCCGAAATCGATTTAAAAACAATTTCATCTTATTTCTTGTCGGTTCCTGATTCCAAAAACATAGATATGATATCTTTGGATTAAAAACACGCTCAGAAAGTTAAAACGAAGAGAGATACAGAAAAGCGTGCTATGCAGCACAGCGAAACCACTACCGCGCTAAACAGGCTCGTCAGTTTCACTGCGTTTTGCACGGCGGACTACGGTCATTGTGAAAAAATGCAGTGCGTCAAGTAATTTGAAGCCTCCCTAAAATGGGGTGTTCAAGCTAGACCTTTTTAAAGGGCAATTTCATAATAACACGATTTTAGAGGTTATCAATTTTTGCACAGAAAGAAAATCAAAATGATGTGAAAGTGAAACTTGGCACCATTACTTTGTCCAAAACAAAGCACCAATAATACAGTGAGTGTGGTTTGTGTGCATTATTCCATTCCAGTTTCCACAGCTTCACATTACTATTGCAATTTGATGCAAGCAAAGAAAAAGAAAGCTCTCAATACTAAAACCATGAATCCTTTGTTCAGATCTAGTACGGTACTTCCATAGTTGTTTGTTTCAGCTACCCCCTCCCTCTTCCCCATTGTTCAAACTTACAAAGATATTTTTTTTAATGAAATTCAAGTGCCAGAACTATGGGAGAGATCCCCCTCCCCCTCAATCTCCAGTAGAATCTTTGACCTCATGAAAAGGATTTACCAAAGAAGATTCTGACAGACGAGTGATCGCATTTGGGTACATCTGTGACTTTCTGTGCGTGTTCAACACATTTTAAAAACCATCCGAAGGCAAATCTTGTTTAAAACAACAACAACAACAACAACAACAACAACAACAACAACAACAACAACAACAACAACAACAACAACAACAACAACAACAACAACAAC
>NC_090253.1:51126260-51133760 GCF_037325665.1 Littorina saxatilis | reverse complement strand
ACACCCTTTCATTTAAACACTCACCGCTTGAGAACATCCTAGGTGCCCTCTTTTTCAAAGAATTTTTTTTTGCGTGGTTTATCTTACCCCTGAGCCATCGTGAACCCGTGTGATCCAGTTTCCCTTTTTCACAATGTAGTCGTCAGTTAGTAATTTGAATGCGACTCGATGTGAGCTTATCTGCAATAGCACGTTATTATGTACATCTGACTATGCACGAAACAAACAGCTGTGGTTCACAAGAACTCTAGCGATGGCTTTTGACTGTTCAGAGGAACTGGCGATAGGCATAAACCGTCGTCTGCTACGCGAACCACGACCTTGCGTGACCCTGCTTCCGGGCTGTTCTTTTTTCAAACTTTCAAAACTTCGAATTGTACTGATCTTGTCTTGATGAAAAAAGAATTCTTGTATGATTTAAGAATGTTTGTGTAACAAGCTGTCAATTTATTATTTAGATTTTTAAAGTTAGGTCTAGCGCCAAAACGCACCACGGTCCGATTGTGTCTGAGACAATCCGCAACATTAATTCTTTAAAAATTGCTCGCTCTTTACATAGGGCACCTGGGATGTTCCCGTTTGGTGAGCGTTCAAATGGAATGGTGTTTGTATTGTGTGTAAAAAGCCTGACAGTATCTGTGATGGTTTACGGGAGGCTTATAGTGCCTTTAACAGGAAACAATGTTTGCGAAGGAACTGGCTACCAAAGCATATCCATCCATAGTTTGACGAAAGCGACCGCAACTGGTGAAGGCCAGATTACACAATTTCTAAAGACGCATTTGCAAGGTAGCTGGTATGCTATCATGCAATAACTACAGAGAGAAGTGTCTTCAATATACACAACATGGTGCCAAATACCCTCTTCTGTCTGTGTGCCAAATCTAAGAGCAAACATGTAGAAGTTACATGCCGAGTCTCAGTGATTATTAAAAATAATGGTCGAAGTTAGCGGATCATGAAAAATGCGAGCTTCAGCGAGCTTTTTCATGACCGCGAACTGAGACCATTATTTTTAATAATCACTGAGACGAGGTGTGTAACCTCTTTATTCCTCCTTTCTTCAGTTATTCAAAGAAAACAGGAGTTTTTGTGCGAAAGTTTGATCGAATCCGAATCACTCAACCAGTACACCTGCGCAGGCGATCGATTAATGCGCGGTTGTATAGTTCCGTGCAAATCATTCCATTCTGTTAACACTTCTTGTCAGTTTCCCTGTTTTAGACTAAAATCAAGTACACAGATATGCTGTTATTCTGCTGTGGCGGTAAAGGCAGATATTGTGTGTTCTGTTTATGTTTTAGTATCGCTTAAGATAATGTTCTTTCGTCAAATGGGACTAGCAGACGAACTTTTGCACCCGTGTTCCAACGTTAATTACTGTATGAAGTTCAGTTTTCTGGGGAAAATAGTGTATGAAACCGCTTTATGTTGTTTAAATTGATGAGATGTGTGCATTTGGTTGCGTGTGATCTGTTTATAAAATGAAATATTGTTGAAAACTGACCGTCGGATTGCAGTCAGATCAGTGTTGTCGAAAAAACTGCGTTAAAAGAAGGGGAACTACTCTTGTCGGCTAGAGTATGAGTTACTTGCCTTGGGAATTTGCTTGTGATGAACGGTTTGTGCACGGCAGATCTAGATTCAGAAAACAACCTAACTCATGGATTTTATATGGAGATTCATGTGTTCAGGCCTGTAGTTGTTAATTTAAATGCGGTATGTTTGTATTGTTAGCTCCAGAGATGTATATTTCGTACGTATAGAGCGTTCGGAACTTTTCAGTCGCAAAAGTAGTACCAAAACAGAACAGCTTCTCAATCCATTGCACTATCGAGGATTCAGGCTGTTGCTGGCTCGTTATTTGTTTGGTTGCTGGGTCATTATCGAAAAATAACTAGCTCTACAAGTGTACAGAGGTAAAGAAGCAGAGGGGGGAATAAATCATGGTAATTTACTACCCATAAGAAACTAAGCTTAAGGTGGAGGTTAAGTAAACTAATACACGACCTGTACGAATTAGGTCACATATTTCAATTGCTTCGTGCGTCTTTATTTCTAGACCAGTACTCTTGATTGTGGCACCGTTGTGTTCCTTAAGACTCTGCGTTTGCCTTTGATAGAAGGCTCACTGTGCATAACTGGATCAAACACGGTAGTCGCTATAATGAATGAAGTAGTTAGTTGTTTTTTCTTCTGATTAAGGTACATATACAGCGACTAATGGAACATTGCAGTGAGCAGGGTATCACCGCAACCGTTGGTCTACATGCTTATGTACATGTGTACGTATGTTAGGTTTTTATTATCTGCCTGTGGAAGTAGATATCAGCAAAATAACAATTATGGCCGCCATTTGTATTTCATATTTTCTCAAATATCTACTTCCTCTTGCAGGTGATTGAAACCAAACATACGTAGACGGGTACATACGGATGTAGACCAACTACTGCAGTAATACCCTGCTCAATGCCTGGTTCCAATTAGTCGCTGTATGCACCTCAATCGGAAAAAAATTACTTTATGAATTACCGATTATCACGTGTTTGATCCAGTTATACACAGTGAACATTATATGAAAGGAAAGTGCAGAGTCTTAGGAACACAGCGGTACCAACATCAAGAGTAGTGTTCAAGAAACAAAGACGCACGAAGCTATTGAAAACTGTGACTTTCGTAGGCATTAGTTTACTTCACCTTCCCCTAATGCGTTTTTGTGCAGCTCTTTGTCACTTGTGTATCTGGAAATATCATTTATTCTCCTGTCGTAATTAGCAAACACATTGGTTTTTCATTAGACAGTGTCTATACAGTAGAACGTACAACACAGACACCCCCGACAATCAAATTCAAAAAGCAAGGTTTTCACGCAAAGATCGACTCAAGCGCATCTACTAAGTTCTTTGTTGTATATGACGGGAAGTAAAGATGTTGCAACTGAAACGTGTCTTCTTCTTCTTCTTCTTCTTCTTCTTCTTCTTCTTCTTCTTCTTCTTCTTCTGCGTTCGTGGGCTGAAACTCCCACGTACACTCGTGTTTTTGCACGAGTGGAATTTTACGTGTATGACCGTTTTTACCCCGCCATTTAGGCACCCATACGCCGCTTTCTGAAACGTTTGAAAAGTCAAAAACTCGAACACGGGTATGAAGGATTTGACAATGTGCGCAATCAACGTAGGATGACACGGCTACCCATGTGTGAAGTGTCACCAAGATGTTGTACCGAACATTTGTGACCATCCACCACGGAATGAGTCGCATGTCACCTTTGCATGATTTTCATATTTGTAAATTGTCATAACGAGTTTTGTATGCTCTATCCAGTGGTGAAAACCGTTTCAGAAAAGAGCAAAAACTGTTTGAGTTATATGCCCGTGACTAAGGTGACCCTCACACTGTTACCAGACACTACCCGGACTTATATTAAGCCTAGGGCAGAACCGCGCGAGGTGACATGCGACTCATTTCGTGGTGGAGGGTCACATTTAAGAAAAAAAAAAGTCTCCAGACAGAAGTTGAGACTTGACAGAATTCATATGGTGAGACAGTTCTGGTATTTGTTCCACTTAAAAAATATTGATCACATTTTTGAGCAGAACGGAAAACGTTTCTTTAAACGTACTATTGTGTACTACATGGGCACATCTCCCCAAAAAGTAGTGCTATCTTTGTAGTAGTAGTAGTAGTAGTAGTAGTAGTAGTAGTAGTAGTAGTAGTAGTAGTAGTAGTAGTAGTAATAATAGTAGTAGTCGTAGTAGTAGTAGTAGTACTAGTAGTAGTAACAGCAGTAGTAGGAGGAGGAGGAGTAGTACTAGTAGTAGAAGGGGTATGTTTTCAATTATGATCATCTTAATTGTTTTAGTGCCATCTGTTTATAAAATACATCTATTGTGTTGTAACCGTTAGCAGGATGTCAGGCTCAAACCACTACATTAACACACTACCAAGCCGAAATTGATACCAAAAAGAGGTAAAGAGAACATAAATTACCATGAATGACGAAGTTGATAAAGCTGGTAATTTTGACATCACCCAGTGTCCTCACTCGCCACTTGGCCGTGTCGGACAACCTGGCTGTTCTCTCAAAATGATAAAGGCCAGGGCTGCTGTTTGGGTCTACGCAGCGACACGCATTCTGGTCTGTGCTCGAACAGCTTCCGTTTTCCTGACGTATTCTGCAGCTGTCCTGGATGAGGCCACTTGATACTTGTTTACCCAGGGTCACGGTTACCTTGTTGACTGGATTCTCACAGGGGATTCGTACTTCAAGAATAAGCCGGGAGTTCTCTACCGCCGTGAGTTCCGTTCCAGTTAGGTTCGGATACTCAATTTGTCCTAAAAAAATTATCAAGAGGTAACTGAACTAACAAATAACTGTAATACAAACACAAGGATTAAAACGCAAAACAACAATTATCAAGTCACAAAACTTATTAAACTGTGTTACTAATTGTCACTGTAGACACTGCACACAAACACACAAACTCCTCACCACTGAGGCAAATATAACTTTTACACACATCAACTATGTTACGTGCGTCTTTGTGTAATGCGGAAAACAAAGAAAAAGTTGGTTCAAGTTCAAAAAAAGATATCAACACAAACGAGTTGGATTCAAGTAGTTTTTACTAATACTCTCTAGCACACACATGCACACACACACATTAGTACAAGAAGAGAAACACAACCATTAGTCCGTTTGAATCTAAAGACCTGGGATCAGTCATCACTGAGTTTGTAAAGTCTGTTTTGTGTGATAGTCTTTTTGTAAGTTTATATTTCCCATTTATGGTGCATATTTATATGCCCTTTTCGATTGATTCTTGTCAGTGTTTTGTTCTTCTTCTTCGTTCATGGGCTGAAACTCCCACATTCACTCATGTTTTTGCACGAGTGGAGTTGTACGTGTATGACAGTTTTTACCCCGCCATTCAGGCAGCATCCTCCGATTTCGGGAGAAGCATGCTGGGCATGTTCGTGTTTCTATAAACCATCGAACTCTGACATCGATTACATGATCTTTTCCGTGCGCACTTGGTCTTGTGCTTGCGTGTACACGCGAAGAGGGATAAGGCACTAGCAGGTCTGCACATAAGGTGACCTGGGCGATCGACAAAATCTCCACCTAAACCCACAAGGCGCGGCCGGAATTCGAACCCCCAACCTTCCGCTTTGGAGGCCGGCGTCTTACCACCAAGCCATTGCGCTTGTCTTTTTAGTGTTTAGTTTATTTTTACTTTTGTATAATCGTTTTCTTCATCTCCAATTTTAATTCATAACATCACATATGCTGGCAATGTATCAAAGTTGTCGTCTGGCTTTAAAATTCAAGCAAGGAAGTGTATCGTTACAATTTCAATTCCACCTGCACAAGGCGTGCTTTTTTTCTGTTCATTCACAAAAATGAACTTTGTTGACTTATGTGAAACAGTACAAATAAAACAAGTCACCTGAGGCGAAATTACTACATTTAGTCAAGCTGTCGAACTAACGGACTAAAAATGAACGCACTGCATTTTTTTTACCAAACCTCGCGACAAGGAAATCACTCACTTATCACATGCAAAACGAAGTGACATTGACAAGACAGTAAAGCGCAGTAGCATATTGCTCTAAGAAGGAAAGCGCGCTCTTCTGTAATTTTGTTGTTGTTTTACTTTCTGAATTGTTTAAATCAGGAAATGATAAAGAATAAGATGAAATCATTTTTGGATCGATATCTGACATTTTAATCGCAGTACTAAATAATCTATTTTTGTTAATTGTGATCACATTTTGAGAGTAATGACATATATGCGCTTCGTTCAATAATGAATTTTCTCGATTTGCTCTATAAATCCCTTAGTGCACTGGGATGTCTCAATAACTTAAATTATCAACTTCCACGAAAAGAAGACTATTTGTTATATTTTTTTGAAATCTCGAGGGCTAGTTATAGGTTATTTCCAGCAAGCTTCTTAATGAATTAATGAAAATAGCCTTTAGCTTTTATTTTCTTCGATTTGTTGAAGGTGGTCCATATTAGGCGATACACACGTACTTCGAGATTTTGCTATTATTTGCTGTTAGCAGTAGAAAATCGGGGTCAACACTGCTACAATGTAACACATACAGTCTTAGCTGTCATATACAGCTTTGGCTGTGGACAGAAACGAGTCCGTTTTAGGCGGTAAATTTAGAGTAAACACTGCCAAAACTGCAAAATAGAGAAAAAGCCTAACGGTTTTGAGATTTGTGTTTCTGCAACTGTTTTGACATGTGCAAGTTATCCAGAGAAGGTGAATACAGCGAATAACACTTTTTTGAGCGCTCTAGCGCCTTTAGTTTGTGAAAACAGGAGGGGGTTCATATTAGGAGCCGGTCCATGTGAAGTTTAAGGAAGATCGTTCCAGTAGTTTCTCGGAATCACGTTATACGTACACGCGCACACACATACACAACTAACCTCATCTCGATTCCCAGTCAACGTTAACACATTTAGTTAAAATTTGACTGAATGTAAAAATAACATGTAATGAAAAATGTGTCACTAATTGCATGTTGTGCCATCTGACGCTGTCATAAATGTCGAAAGGTTCCTGTCTGTTCTGATGGAATATGACGTCGTTCGACGATCGCATTCCATTAATGCACGTGGACGCACATCTCACGCACAGCAAACGCAGACAGCACGCGCATTTATGGGTACCCACCTTTACAAGAGGAAACTGCAGGATGAACACAAAGGTGAGCAATAAAAAGGAGAAGTGTGAGGTAAGAAACATCCATGTTGACATGATCCCAGATTCTCAAATGAATGTTTCAGTTTGACACACGATCACGCATCATGATATTTAAGAAACAAGGCAAACAAGGATATAATTGATGAATAACTTCCTGTGCCTGGCCTGAATTGACAATGATAAAAGTCGTGATACGTTTAATTTGGCAACTAACATACTTGACACTCTCTTGATTGTTATAACAACATGTTTTTTGTTACATTTAGTCAAGTTTTGACTAAATGTTTTAACGTAGAGGGGGGAATCGAGACGAGGGTCGTGGTGTATGTGCGTGTGTGTGTGTGTCTGTGTGTGTGTGTAGAGCGATTCAGACTAAACTACTGGACCGATCTTTATGAAATTTGACATGAGAGTTCCTGGGTATGAAATCCCCGAACGTTTTTTTCATTTTTTTGATAAATGTCTTTGATGACGTCATATCCGGCTTTTCGTGAAAGTTGAGGCGGCACTGTCACGCTCTCATTTTTCAACCAAATTGGTTGAAATTTTGGTCAAGTAATCTTCGACGAAGTCCGGACTTTAGTATTGCATTTCAGCTTGGTGGCTTAAAAATTAATCAATGACTTTGGTCATTAAAAATCTGAAAATTGTAAAAAAAAATAAAAATTTATAAAACGATCCCAATTTACGTTCATCTCCATCATATTCTGATTCCAAAAACATATAAATATGTTATATTTGGATTAAAAACAAGCTCTGAAAATTAAATATATAAAAA
>NC_090253.1:51051260-51123760 GCF_037325665.1 Littorina saxatilis | reverse complement strand
GGGATATTTCTGGCGTCGAGTCGACCCCTGTCAAACTCAGACACTGGAAGTAGGACACAGTCCCCGACGTTTAGGGAGGGTTGTTTGGCATTGCTTGAAGACAGCATTTGAGCGCTACTTTTTTCTTGGCAGAGTGAAGCTTCCGCTCAGCACGCCCTTATCTTCTTCATGTGCAACTGAGGGGTCATCAGACGTGTTGTCATTCTGTTCTTCTTGAGATCTGGGATCTGCCTGGGAACAATCGGATTGTGCTGATTCCTCATCTCCAGTCTCTAAATCTGCACTGGCAGCCACATCTTCTTTGTCTACTGCCATAACGTCTTGAGCAACGGGTTCTGCCGCCCCTGTCAACTCTGGTATGGCCATGGCTTCGTCTGTAACTCCCTCTGGCCCTGTCATCTCTGGTACGGCCATGGCCTCGTCATCAACTTCCTCGGTCCCTGTCATCTCTCGTATGGCAGATTCCAGCTCTTCCTCTGTCGTCAGCACGTCTGCAACTTCTTTAGGCAGAAAGGTCTTCTGCAGACCCAATCTCGGTTTTTCCCCAAACAACACCTCGTATGGAGTTTTGTTCTGCAGATTTCTGTGTGGGGATGAATTCTTTTGTAGCTGGACAAAGCGGAGCCCTTCAGACCAGTTACTGGTGCCGTTGTCGATGGTCCACGCTATCAGCATTTGCTTCACATCTGCGTTCGATCGCTCTACTGAACCCTGGCTCTGGGGATGTCGAGCCCGCCCATGTACAATGCGAAGGTTTTGCCACATGTTTTTGAGTTCGTCAACCACTGAAGCAACAAATTCTCGACCATTGTCGCTTTGGAGGATACACGGAGCGCCAATCATTGTGAAAATGTCAATTAAGTTGTATGCAACTTCTGCCGCTCTTTTGCTTTTCAGCGGTCGTAGGACCAGGAATTTTGTGAAATGGTCCTGGTAATTAAGAATGTGCACGAAGCCGCCGTCAGGGGATGACTCCATGTTGATAAGGTCCACCTGGCCTCTGTCGCAGAAAGACTTTGACCTGACAGGTTTCACAACCAGGCCTTTGCTTGGATTTGCCTTTTTTCGTTGGCAGGTTTCACAGGCCGACACAAAACATTTTAATCATTTTACCGGAAATGTTCGCGTACTTATCTTGGAGAATTGTTTTGTTTTTTTCTCGCTTCCGTGCCCAGTGTTGACATGTGCTTCAAGCAGGACGTCGAATAGCTCATGTTGGGTGACGATGTACCGGGGAGTTTCTTGTTGCGTTCTCCGTATCTGCACAATATCATTATGATTAACTTCAGTTGTATTTCCGAACGCGAACACTTACACATTTGTACGTGTGTGTGTGTGTGTGTGTGTGTGTGTGTGTGTGTGTGTGTGTGTGTGTGTGCGTCTGTGTATGCGTGCGTGTGCGTGTGTGTGTGTTTGTGTGTGTGTTTGTGTGTGTGTGTGTGTGTGTGTGTGTATGTGTGTGTGTGTGTGTGAGAGAGAAAGACAGATCAACACAAAATGACACATTAACAAACACGTCACACAAACAAACTTGATTGTCAATGCAAAATGAACACACGTTTCGAAAACGCTTAAGCACGTAAAAAGTTGAGAGAACATTTTTTTTTCGTGAAGTGAGAAAGAGAGAGAGAGAGAGAGAGAGAGAGAGAGAGAGAGAGAGAGAGAGAGAGAGAGAGAGAGAGAGAGAGAGAGAGAGAGAGAGACAGACCGAGAGAGAGAGACAGAGACAGACAGAGACAGACAGAGACAGAGAGATACACAGGGAGATACACAGAGAGGGACACGGAGAGGGACACAGAGAGAGACACAGAGAGATAGAGAGAGACAGAGAAAGGGAGAGAGAGAGAGCTCTTACTTTGATCACTTTCTTCATCCCAGCAACTTCAACAAGATCAAACTTCTCCTTAATGTAGTAAACGTTTCTGTTCTTTTGATCTCCATCGCCAGACAAGACATTCACCACGTACCGGTAGTCGTCTGCGTTGGGCAATGTGTACTTGGAAAGCTTTTCATTTTTCATTTGTTCATCAAAACGCGCACGATCCTTGCCGTCCATGCTGACTGTTCCTCTGCTAACAGCAAAATGAAAGCTTAAACTAAAAGTTTAAATTTGGTATTGTTTGTGAGTTTCAATCACTAAGGCCCCTTGTTTGATTGATAATACGGGCACACGAGAACAAGTATTTCCTGAGGATATGCTCACAAAACCGTTCACTCTGTGTGTGGCTCGTGTTATTTTCTGTTATACTGTCATTGACACTGTTAGAGAGAGAGAGAGAGAGAGAGAGAGAGAGAGAGAGAGAGAGAGAGAGAGAGAGAGAGAGAGAGAGAGAGAGAGAGAGAGAGAGAGAGAGAGAGAGAGACAGATCGACCACACACACACACACACACACACACACACACACACACACACACACACACACACACAAACACACACACACACGTACGCACACACGCACACTTAACTTGCTATTGCCGATTTCGCGTACTGGGCAACTTGCCCATTACGCGTAATCGGCTGCCGATTCCGCGTAATCGGCTGCCGAATTCGCGAAATAGGCACGTTTTAGGGACCTTTACGCGATTTCGGCAAAACGCCTCACACATTCTTCAGACCAGATTACACCCCTTGTGATTTCTGGTTATACCCTCTTTGAAAATCAGACTTTTCGCCAACAAGTTTCACTGCACCCAGGACCTAAAAAAAAACCGTCAAATCAGAGCTCAAAAGCAACCCCAAATGAGGACACCTTTAGGCCTCTTCTGGGCCCGTATGCATGAACTGGAAGTCAGAAACACTGGAAGTAGAGGCCTCTTTTGAAAGTGGGAACTCCCGAAGTTAACTTTCTAACTGTTCCCTATGCATGAACGCCGTAGTGCTGACTTAGAGAGTATTCGGTCAAGGTCGCGAAAATTGGGGGAATCCCAACTTGTACAACGTTTGTTGACGGTAAGCTTGGCGACCAGAAGAAACAAGTCTCATCGCGAGTTCAAAAGGGCGAACGTTGAGCGCGCTGTAGTACTAACAGCGTTATTGCTGTTGTTTTTTGAATGGTTAAACAAAAGGGTCGGTTCAAACCTGTGATGATTGTCTTGGAATCAAATGACTGCCTAGCGATGACAATGACTTTGTTGACCTGTATGTTAGGGAGAAAAATAAATGATTATGTTGAACTTTTGTTCTCCTTTTTTTTTATCTCAGTTGCATGCAGGCAGCTTCAACCCTTTCTGTTTTGCCTCTCTTTTTTATTTTATTTATTTTTATTTTTTATTGGGGAGCATCCGTCTTTATTGATCTTTTTTTCTGTTCTTTTTTCCTGCTTTTTATATTAAAGTAAAGATTGGATTATTTTGTGAAAGCGTAGGACAGTTTCTTTACGCAATTAAAAAAATGAACACAGAGACAATAACCGGTTGTTGCAGCGAATGCAATTGAGGCCTATAAAGAAAAAGATCAATAAAAAAAAAATATATATAAAAACTTTTGCTCCCAGCGGCACTTGAACCCGGAGCGCCGGATCGAATTTCCGAATCCGTAACCACTGCACCATGCTACTCGTGTGAAAAAAGCGTGATGAAAAGATGTAATATGAGTTATTCAGTCGTGATGGTTTGAAAGCTCGCCACCTTCGCCGAATGACTCGAGCACGTTTTTTTCGGTTAGTAACTGATCGAACTGTCGCTTTTGAGCCACTCTGTTTCAAGCATTTCACCTAGATTAAACAAGAATGTCACAGTTTGTGTCTATGGTGCAAGGTAGCCGACCGTCTCATTGTAGCCAAGTTACGACAGTTGCTCGATTGACGCATTTCACGTCTTCGATATTCTGTCTGAGCTCATTTCCCAATGAGCTGCCTTAAAAACAGGAATGTCCTGCAATTGTAGTATGCGTTGGAGGTTTCTTTTGGATGGGTAAGGACATTTAAGAAGCAATATCGTCGTGTATTACCAATTCAGTGCCCCATGCGGCTTTTTGACCAATCAGGACGGATTCTAGGTGACCCTCTAAATGTTATAACGTTCAGGCAGGGACCCCAGGGGCGGACGAGGGGGGGGGGGGCACAGGGGGCACGTGCCCCCCCCCCGAAAAAAAAAAAAAAAAAAAAAGAAGAAAAAAAGAAGATTTTTCTATGCTGATTTTATGACCATTTCTAAGTTCAAATGGCACCAGATGGCACCATTTTGCTTCTTTGGGCAAATTTTTTTTCCGGGGGGGCATGCCCCCGGACCCCCCCTAGCAAATTCGGGCGCTTCGCGCCCATCACATTCACTTTCGATTCAAAGTGCCCCCCCCCCCCTTACAAAGCAACTGATCCGCCCCTGGACCCTTTTTGTTTATCAAGCTAAAAATGAACAAGACAAAGTAAAAATTTAAATCAGCAATATCAGTGTGATTTATTCTAAAGAATGACACTTCAAATGCTGTCAGATAATACTCTCTTTATCTAAAAAAATACCGAAAAGCGAGTTTTGTCGGTGGGTGCTTTACGGAACAGCGAGGCACCGCCCATCCTCTGAGTGTGCAATGCCGACTTGTTCACTTGAAATCTAAATTATCAAAGTTCGGAAAATCAAGTGAAATTGGGTCACTCGCTTTACGTCAAATGTATCTTTACGTCATTTCCAATCCATCTGGAGTCGGTTCTAAATCTGTCGCTCTCTGTTCAACAAGAAAAAGCGAAGCAACCGAAACGCATGTTCAACATGGTTTGTTGTGTGTCAAACGCATTTGACCTGTGAATATTCATCACGTAAGGTGTGTTACTCTGATTGGCTGACCCAGGTCACGAGAATTCTTTGACTGACAGGCATAATCAGGTAGGAGCGCTCCAGTTCCCATTGCGGCTGTTCTGTCTAATTCGCGGGGTCGCTTCGAAATTTCTTTTGGTCGAATTAAACGGTAATAAAACCGTTATTTCTACTATGCTGACTGTTAGCAAATGATAACAGACATGTCTCACAAACGATATCAGCATTCGCCTAAAAGGCTCATGCTTGATATCTTTTTTCTCGACATGTCTGTTATCATTTGCTAACAGTCATCATATTAGAAATAACTAATAATAATGATGTCAAGTGAGAGACCCTGCAAATTAACATTGAAAGTGTGAACTTCGGAAGCAAAGTTGCCAGCTACTCGGTATGCAAGAGCTAAATTGAAAGCCGAAGTAGTGGCTTCGAGAGTTCTGAGGTCAAGGTCGAGGAAATTGGGGGAATCCCAATTAGTGCGCATGCGTTTGTAAACGGTAGGCTTGGTGACCAGAGGAAACAAATCTCATCGCGAGTTCGTAAATGGGCGAACGTTGATCGCGCTGTAGCTTTTACTATAGTTGTTGCTTCTGCCTGGTTGAACGAAAGGGTCGGTTCAAAGCTGTGATGATTGTCTTGAAATTGAATGACTGTCTATAATAATGATTTTGTTCACCAGAATGTTGGGGAGAATAAAACATTTTTTGTTTATGTGGTAGCGAAGTCGGTTATGTTAAACCTCTTCTTTTTTTAATGATTGTGTATCGGTAAAACTGTTTTAGACAAAATAGGTTGGTTAGAGCGAATGTTTGGGTTACTGGTAAATTTGAAAAGGCAGAAATCAATCAGTGTTTGGAGAATCAAGATATAAGGTGTAGTGAAAAGAAGATAAGTTCAGTGAATTTCATATTAATTGGGAAAATGTGTGTCCGAATTTTTACAAAAGATAAATTGTTGTACTTTGGTATTTGTACATTTTGTTTGTCCTCGTTAATTGTGAACAGGATGTATGTTTATATAAAGTTGAAAGTCAAGATTGGATTTGTTTAGCCTACGCGCGTGTGTGCATGTGTGTTAAGACATAGAACACTGTATTATCTCAATTACGAGAAACTCAGGTGTGGTGAATCATAATAAACAACATAAAACGTAAGAACATCAATAAAATATCGAGGCACAAATACTCAGCTCATAATAGTGGGGGGATGGAGGGGTGCACACACACACACACACACACACATACACACACATCGTCGAACACACACACACACACACACACACACACACGCACGCACGCACACACACACACACACACACACCGTCGAACACACACATAACGTCGAACACACACACACAAACACACACACACACACACACACACACTACCCGCACGCACGCATACACAGGCAGACAGGCACTCGCACAAATACAAACACACACACACACACACACACACACACACACACACACACACACACACACACACACACACACACACACACATAAAGCAATGACAAAAACAACAGCAGAAACTTACACTCAAACCCTCACACACACACACACACACACACACACACACACACACACACACACACACACACACACACACACACACACACACACACACACACACAAACACACACTCACACATGCACACAACGACGCCCATTTTCATAGAAACACAGTAACCCCCTCGTATAAGCGGGAATGAAAGAGTGGTGGCCAATAACCCAGAACAAACAAAAGTCAAAGCTGGCAACTCAGGTTTGTATTCAGGGAAATTTGCACGAAATGCATGCACAAGATACGACTTTTCCTTCTATTTTCTCTCTTTGGGACTTTCATTTGCGTCAGCTCGGTTTGATATGAAAAACTGAAGAAAAGCCCTGCCTTTTTGCACTGAGAAACTGTGGAAGTAGCGTGTTTACTACTGGGTCTGGCTGAAGTACATTTACCCTCATTTACTTCCTCGTTAGCTTCCAAAGTAAACTCTTTTTTCGTCCCATGCATGCGAAAGTGAGGATGTACTTTTGATGTCGCTCAAAACTTTAGAAGTAGTCGCAAACTACCCTGAGTTACTTCCTCGCTTTGCTTCGAAGTAAACCCTTTTTCCGGCCCATGCATACGAAAGTGAGGCAAGTACTTCCGATGTCACTCAAAACTTCGGGAGTTGTCGCGAACTTCCCCCATAAGCATACGGGCCCTGATTGGCTTAGGCACTTGTGACTTTGTTTCGATGTAGGAGGAGAGTAGTTCTAATGACTGCTGTATTTTGCGCCAGATACGCCAAACAGTTTCTGCGCAAAACACATTTGATCCATTTGTTCGGAAAATACCTCGTATCATATCTGTCCAAACAGCATCATTGTCTCACCATTATTAAAACTCAATTTAATAACACATTCATATTGTAAAATGTTTTAATCCCAGCGAAGCTGGAGGTATCCCACAAACGTTATACTGTAATCGACTTGAGAAATGCTCATCGCGATAATACATGATAAAGAAGGATTATTTGTGCCTAGTCAGCGGCTACAGTTGGGAATGGAAGTTCACCAACAATAGATGGGAACATAACTTCTTCTTCTTCTTCTTCTGCGTTCGATGTTGATGGCCGTGCTAAATCCTGGGAACATAACTAAAATACGGCGGGTAAAATGGCTTCCCCCAGTTTTGGAGCAAAGGCCACCGAAAGCCGCTTTGGCCGGGTAGAAATTCTATAGTTTTCCAAGTCTATGGATAAAGCTTGAGTAAGAAGATGACGTGTGCAACATGACGTCATCCCCTCTATGCCGGCGGTCTTTCTCTCTCGCGCGATGTGTGTGTGTGTGTGTGTGTGTGTGTGTGTGTGTGTGTGTGTGTGTGTGTGTGTGTGCATTTTGTGCACATGTGCTCGTGTTACTCTTTGTGTGTGTGTGTATGTGTGTGTGTGTGTGTGAGAGAGAGAGAGATAGAGAGAGAGAGAGAGAGAGAGAGAGAGAGAGAGAGAGAGAGAGAGAGAGAGAGAGAGAGAGAGAGAGAGAGAGAGAGAGAGAGAGAGAGAGAGAGAGAGAGAGACTAAGGGAGAGAACTTTGAACTTTATTTATTTATCGAGGGTAACCGAATAAGCAAAGTATACATGCTTTTTTTCGTCCGGCCCTCGCCCATTGAGGGTAACTCGATTAATAACAAGAAGAAATAGAAGTTAAGGCAGGTTTCACAGTAATCAGACTCTTTGATGTGTGTAAACTTTGCCTTCAAATTACTTGCTTACTGTGTTGATTTTCATCATTTTTTCTGTTGGCATGAGTAAGTATGGTATTTGCAATAAAAAAATAAATAAAAGCTAAAATGTTTGTGTTTGAGCAATTATTTGAGCGAGTTTTTTTAAGCGAACATGTGAATCCTGACAGACACCATTTCCTTCTGTCCCATGACCCCATTTCAAAGTGTGATTAAAGCAGACACGAAAATAACACACACAACTTATGATAATGGGGTTAGTAATTCAATTAACACACAAGGGTAGTCTCTGACTAGATAAAATGGGGAAAAAAATATCAAATAGGAGCATAAAACCGTTTCTGGAAAAAAATTCAATCGCCACCGGAAGCGTCTGTCGGAAAAAAAACACGTGCTTTTGTGAATGGATGCAAATGCGCTAGTACGCTGTCATACAGGAATCAAACACAACTCCAAATGTAAGTTCCCTCCACTGTATTAATCAGTTATGACAACATACACACAAATACACACAATCATGAACATAAATGTTAGGTACTCAAAAATCCGGTACTCACAGTTTTGTAGCAAAAAACAACTAGAGATGACAATCTCGTACACTTGCGCTATCAAAACTCTCTACTCTTCACTCAGGTAAAGAAATACAAACAGTCCGTGAACTCATAGGCACACGATATCTATTTTAAGTGTAACGACTCACGGCTCTTGTGTCGTCAAAAATCACCGTCTGCTCTGTCTACTAAAATTTAATATTCTGTATCTCTTAAGTAATCAAGTTCTTGTAGACATATTTTAATTCTGGTCCTACACAGAATCACACAGCTTCTATAGCCGTACACTAGGAAATGTATTTACTACTAAATCCTTTTACTGGCGACCTCGGTCTACGCAGTAACTATCGCCCAGTGACCTCTAGGGTCCAACTATACGGACACAAAATAACCGTGCTCTAGCGTCTAGAAATCCCGTCGAATCTCCGCTTGGCAAGTCAATAGGCAAGATAATTACGGCGACCTTTCAGACCCTTGTTGCTGTCGTCTGGTCACTACCTTCCTGTCTGACCGGTTATACGACGCACTGCACAACATAAATAGCGGACATCTTGTCTTAGATATCTGTCTGCTATGTTTAAAGTTACAGTGTTAGTCGATTCAACTTATGTGATAAACATTAACGATACTCAAATTCCATTTACCTTAAAAGTGCTTTACGCGGGCCTCCTTTCTCCCGGTCGATTCCTGTGACAGACCCCTCTCTGTCGCTGGACAGTGGTCAAGTGTAAAGCTATCTGCGTTACGATTCACAACGTCAACTCTGTCAGTGAGTGAGCTGAATTCACAGCACGTGCTAGTCACTTTGCTGTGTCACACTAGTACCCCTGGTTAGCGCTTCTAAAAAGCGTGGAGGATATCACTGTCAACATTGCTGGTTAATATATTCCGTGATTTCCTTCACACGTCCCCCCCCTGAAAAAAAAGAATGTTCCATTCTTTTCTCAGGCATCCTCCGACCTGCAAAGGTGCGTATGGAATCTGTTGATCCGATCCTGATCGTGACAGCATGTCAGCGAAGATGTTGTCGTCCCCTGGCAGACTCTTGATGGTGAAGCGGAATTCCTGGAGTGACAGTGACCAGCGCATGATCCTCGCGTTCTTGTACGACGACGACGTGATGTACTGAAGTGGTCTGTGATCTGTCTCCAGGTGAAATTCCTGCCCCCAAAGGTATATCTGGAACTTCGTCAGTGTCCAGACGATGGCTAAGCACTCTCTCTCGATAGTACTGTAGCCTGTCTCTCGTGGGAGTAGTTTCCTGCTGGCAAACGCTGTTGGATACTGCATTCCATCATGTACCTGCAACAAGACTCCTCCGATGCCTGTGCCACTGGCGTCCGTCCTCACTGCAAACGGCTTGACAGGTCCCCTGGAGAGAAATTTCCTGATCTGCTCAAAAGCCAGTGCACATTCGTCTGTCCATGTGACGGGCCCTTTCTGGCGGCCTGCCACACTCGTCTGTCCAAGTGACGGGCCCTTTCTGGCGGCCTGCCACATTCGTCTGTCTATGTGACGGGCCCTTTCTGGCGGCCTGCCAAGAGCTTGGTCATCGGTGCTGTCAATGTTGAGAAGGATGGAACGAACTTCTTGTAATATCCGATCATTCCCAGCAACGATCTCACTTGTTTCTTTGTCGCTGGTGCGGTGATCTTCAAGATTGACTCAACGTTTTCTCTGATGGGTCTCAGTTCTCCCTTTCCGATCGTGTGTCCCAAAAACTCCAGTTCCCTGAATCCAGCGTACACTTTACTTGGCTTGGCTGTAAACCCGCCTGCGCATAGTGCCTGGAGAGTCTCACGTGTAGCTGTCACGTGTTGGCGCCAGGTAACGCTGGCGATGAGAATGTCATCAAAGAAATTGATGGTGCTCGTGCCGAGCAGCTCTCTCATGGCTCTCGCAAATGTCGCTGGGGCTGAAATGCCGTCTTTGGTCTGTCTTTCTTCTCAATGAAGATCTGGTAGTAGCCTTTGGCCAAGTCGAGTTTGGTGAAATACTTTGCACCTGCCAATGATGCAAAAATCTCTTCAGGATCAGGAATGGGTTCTGCGTCGAAAACTGTTATCTTGTTAAGGGCCCTCAGGTCCAAACACATACGTTTCCGCGTCGAATTCTTCTTGGGAACGAGAACAATCGGGGAGCAGTATGGGGATGTGGAGGGTTCGATGATCCCTAACTCTCGTAGTTCCTTCACCTCCTGGATGATATCTTCCCGTGCTGCGAATGGCAGTGGGTACTGTTTCGTCCGCGTAGGTACGTCTGTCGTCACCCGGATTGAATGGACTACTGTGCCTCTTGATGCTCCTGATGATGCTCTTAAACATTGCTTGAACTCACGGAACGCTGCTTCAACCTCCTGGACTTGATCAGGGTCCAACTCTTCATCGATGTGGGCCTCCTTCCAGCTGGAAGTTGCCTCATCCTGTGGCAGTTCCACAGTCTCAAGGTTGAATGGTGTTCCGTCCTCTTCTTCTTGCAATACTGCTACCGCTGTTGGCTTGGTGCCCTGGGGACACACGTTGTTTCCTACGATCTGGTCGTAGGATATCGCCTTCGGTACTAGCATCTGGTTTGACATCGTTGTCTGGCGCTTCTTCTTCTTCTTCTCTGTTGTCATTCTTGCGGTGCTGTTGCCTCTTTCTACGTAGAGCTTGAGCATGTTGGCATGGTATACCTTCTGCGTGGTCAGCATGTCAATTCTGTAGTCATTGTTCAAAACTTCCACAACTCTGTAAGGGCTTTTCCACTGCATATGGAGCTTGTTTGCTGTAGTCGGTAGAAGTAGCAGAACTTGGTCTCCGACTGCGAACTTCCTCCTTGTGGATCTCTTGTCGTGGTGATGCTTCTGAATCGCTCTGGCATTGTCCACTGCGTCGTGTACCACCTTACAGGCGTCGTAGATCATGGTCTTCAAGTCAATGACGTATTGGTAGGTCGTCTTGGCCTCCTGGGCACTTTCTCTGCCAGTCCAGGCGTTGGCGAGTAAGTCGATGGGTCCTTTCGGCTGCCTTCCGAAGAGCAGTTGGAATGGGGAAAATCCTGTACTCGCGTTGGGCAGTTCTCTGATGGCGAAGAGTAGTGCCGGCAGATACCTGTGCCACAGCCTTGGTTGAGTCGAGATGACCTTCTTCAGCATGGGCTTCAGGGTGCCGTGCAGACGCTCGACGATACCATTGGACTGCGCATGGTAAGGCCACGATACCATTGGACTGCGCATGGTAAGGCGACGATACCATTGGACGGCGCATGGTAAGGCGACGAAAATACACCTTTTATGGAGAGTAACTTCCGGAACTCTCGCATCATGTCTGAGGTGAACTGGGATCCATTGTCTGACTGGATTTCATCGGGAATTCCCATTCTGGCGAAAACAGAAAACAGTGCTTCGGCCACTGTAACAGAGTCTATCTTCTTCAGTGGTATTGCTTCTGGAAATCTAGTCGCCACATCGATGACTGTCAGGATGTGCGAGTGCTTCTCCGTGGGCAGAGACAAAGGGCCAACGAGGTCGATAGCTACTCGCTTGAATGGTGTCTCTATCCTTGGCATGTTATCTAAGGGAATATCTCTGGTTTTTCCCTTTGCTTGAGTTCTCTGGCAAATATCACAGGATCTACAATACTCTGCGACAGTTGTAGACATCCCTGGCCAGAAAAATCGCGCTCGGATTCTATTATTATTATTATTATTTTATTTTTATTATGGTGAGCTTATATAGCGCGAACCACAATTAACTGTGCTCTCCGCGCTTTACATACTAATTTCTGACAGACAGACAAACAAACATTTTTTTTACACACAATATATAACGCATTCACATCGACCAGCAAACCTCAAGCCTGTTAGGCAAACTTTTACCTTTCACAGCCTTTATTCCAAGTCACACGGGTATTTTGATGGACATTATTATCTATGGCTATACAATTTTCGTTGTCTTGTGTTTGCTACAGTGTCCCGAGATTAAAGTGTCATTGGCGGAAAATAGCACTGATTCGACGAGTGGTTCCGGGACTACAATCTGGTGATATGTCTCGGTCGGGGTAACAAAGTCTCTGTGGAGAACGCCGTTCTCTACCACGAAGTGGAAAATATTTTTCCCTTCTCTCTTTAATTCCCCGCTGGAAGCAAACTTGAAGTAGGCATCTAGTTTTGGATCTGCCCCTTGAAGTTTCTTCACCTCATCTTCGTCCACTGAAAGTTTTGATGCTGGAGCTCTGAGTGGTTTCGTTTCTTTCTTGTCCAGTGTAGACTGCGCTCGCGTAGTTGCAGCAGCTGTAGAAAGCTGTTCTACTCCTGGTGTCACTAGCGTTGGTGTTTCTGGTTCGTCGGCCACCACTTTGCCAAATAATCCTGGTGCAGGATGAATCTTCTCGAGGTTTCCTAGTAGTAGGTCGATCACTGGTGAGTCAATCACACAACAGCAGATGTTTCCGGTGTACGTACTTGTTTCCACCGGTACGACTGCTAGTGGGAAGGTTTCCCTGTTTCCTCCGAAGGAGATTGTCGTCTTGCTCTGTCCGGTGTACTGCTCTGGGCGAACCAGCGATCTTCTTACTCCTGCTGTCACTGCACCTGAATCGATCACCACCGTGACTGGGATGCCGTTGACAGTTCCTTTGGAATATTCTAGGTCACCGTCCTGGAAGTCTACGGTTTTGGCTGCCGGTGTACTCCTGTTCCATCCGGCGCAAAGCATTGTTGGTTTGCCCCTCTGTAAGCCTGACCTACATCCTCTTGCGACGTGGCCTACTATTCCACACCTGTAACATGTGATGTGAGCGTCTTTCTTGGACTTGTCTATCTCCGCTTGTTGTGAAAAAGCTTGATAGTCCTCTCGATTTGTCTGCCTGGAATGAGAACCGCCTTTGCCACCCCTCTGACCGCCTCTGTTTGCATGTTCTCCTCTGTTCTGAGGTGCGCTCAATGCAGCTACGTTGTCACCTTTGCCGGCTAGTATCTTGGACGGATGTGCCACGCGATAGTTCTCTGCTAACTCAATAAGTTCCGTCAGCTTCTTTGGGTTCCTCTCGCGTAGGAATACGGCTAGTTCTTTCGCTACACTAGATAGCATCTGTTCCTGGATCACTAGTTCTGCTAGGCTCTCAAAGGTGTTCTCCGTTGCGTTCAGCTGTACCCAACGATCAAACAGGTGTCTCAGTCGAGTACCAAATGACAAAAATGATTCTTTAACTTCCGGTTTCGCAGACCTGAACTTCTGTCTGAAACCTTCTGCATTACAGTGAAACTTTGTCAATAAACATTCCTTCAAGGTCTCGTACTGTAGTCCTCCCTTGCATTCAGCGCATGGTATGAAACAAATTCAAAGCTTGGCCGTCTAGAACTGCGCTAAGAAGGATTCCCCAATCTTTCTTTGGCCAGCTCAACGCTTCTGCATGTGCTTCAAATCTACAAAGGAACGAGTCCATAGAATCTCCAGCTTCCTTGAACATGGGTAACCTAGGATAGTTCCTCGGGTGGGTCTTTTGCTCCCTGTCCCGATGCTCAGGTCGCTCTCGATTCTCGTTCGCTTCCGTACGTGCCCTCGCTTCAATGTCTAACTTCTTCAATTCAAAGTTTCTAATGGAGTCTTCTCTCTCTCTCCTCTCAGCTTCAGCAGCTCTTTCCCTTCTATCAGCTTCAGCTTCTCTAGCTTTAGCTTCCTCTGCTTTAGCTTCAGCTTCAGCTTTAATCTTTTCCATTTCCCTAACCACGACTCTCTCATCTCTCTCCATGCACTGCAGAATATATTTCTGTTGCGCTTCTCCAGTCATATTTAGTTTGTTAGACTGGGCCAAGTATTCCTCAAAGTTGGTATCCTTTTAGGCGCTCGCCATGTTCAAAGGTCCTGATAAATACTTAAATAAAAAAAATGAGCTCACAACCGACGTGATCTGAACACGCCTTCAATAACTATCCGCTTTTTAACTGAGGTCTTTCAGTTAAACTTTCCACAAAATATATTTGTTCAACACTGTGATTCTATCACATCTACTCACTGTTTCACAGTGACATCATATCGACTGTTGTTTCTTGAACAACTCAATCAATATATCAAGTTATTTTAGTGTAATATGGTTACAAGTATTCACAAAACATTTGACAAACTGACGCACAAACCTTGAAACAAGATTATTTGAAGAAAAAAAAATTCAAGAACAGAAAATTTTTTGGAAAAATTAAATTTCAGACATGTTCTAAACCCAATCTATACTGGACACTGGGGTACTGATTGGGATGGGATTACATTTAATTAAAACATTTGACCAGACAGTGTAGACTAAATCAAGGCACACTAACTAAGTCAAACATCCAGTTTATCCAACCAAGTAAAATTTCCAAATTACATTTTAATTCCAATAGAGTGGTACGATGGTAGCAAGGATCAAACAATGATCTAACGAGCAATAGGGAAGAGCTTTACATCTTAATACTAAGGCAATAAAGTTGGGGAAAAGGAAAACATGAAGGAACGAATTCAAAGTTCTTCAATAACAGTAAAGTTGTAATTTACTGTCAGGTGATAATACGGGCGAAGTGTTACTGACAACGGATGTATCCGGGAACGCAAAGACGTTTCCTTAAGCCGATAGAAAAATTGAAAGAAAAAAAATATGAACCCAAAATGTAAAAAAAAATTTTTTAACAAAATTGATGATCAAAATAAATTAAACAATTTCAATTTCATGAGAAAAAAAATTATGTAATTCCAAAAACTATTCAAGATTTACCCAATTAAAGAACGATTCAGAGGGAAAATGTTTACAACATCACATAATATAAATACAATATAAAATTTCTACACAAGCGGAAGTAGTAGGTATGCTAGATTATAATATAATAGTAATTAAATTTATAAATCTCCAACACACAGGAAATACTAGTCTGCGTGACTCAGGTTTTAGCCCAAAATAAGACACAAGCAAAACGCAAACTTAGTCAAAGCAATTTATAAACAATCAAGTTTGAACAAGGTTACATATAAACACAACAACTATCTGCCCCAAAATTCGTATAATATTAACTTATTTACAACAGTGTCAGGAACAGAAAGGTTCTAAAGATGGCTTAGTGCCCGTGCAAGGAGGAACAGTAGCAAAGAAGTTAAAGATCAAGCAGCTTATTCACACTCAGACAAGTTCTTCCTTAAATGTTATTCTACTTAGTTGCACTATGCTATGGCATTCAAACCGTACTCATTTATTCGCTTTAAATTCCCAGGAAGAAAAAGATCACTAAGCCCGCGTGCGTCACGAAATACACGTACAAGTTAAAGACGCACCCCTTAACGCTGGAGAAGGGTACACTCAAGACGATTACAGTACATTCACGAGTTATCTAGATCTTTCACAATAAATTACCGTCTCTGTACTTAGTTAAAAAACCAAAACAAAAAAATTTACAAAAAAAACACGAAACTTTACATTTATCAACGATTGGTTTCTTCAATGAACACTATGAAATCAATCAATCAATCAATCAATCAATATGAAGCTTATATCGCGCATATTCCGTGGGTACAGTTCTAGGCGCTCTGCAATGATGCCGTGTGAGATGGAATTTTATATAAGGCCAGTAGATTGCAGCCATCTCGGCGCATATTTACCTTTCACGGCCTATTTATTCCAAGCCACACGGGTATTGGTAGACAATTATTAACTGTGCCTAAGCAATTTTGCCAGGAAAGAACCTTTTGTCAATCGTGGGATCTTTAACGTGCACACCCAATGTAGTGTACACGGGGGGGGGGGGGGGTCGGACACTGGAGAGAGTCTGCACACAAAGTTGACTCTGTGAAATAAATTTCCGCCGAACCTGGGATCGAACTCACGCTGACAGCGGCCAACTGAATACAAATCCAGCGCACTACCAACTGAGCTATATCCCCGCCTATTGTAAACTAGAACAATGGATAAATCAAAACAATCACAGCAAAATTTCAGCCCGTCCCAATATGGAACACAGGCGAGGTAGAAAAACAGAAAAAAAGGATTCTATCTACTTCTGATCTAAAAATAACTTACACAATACATACGTATATGACGATGGACAAAAGGCAAATTTGGTTGAGTTAATATTTTAAGTTTAACTCACTTTGAGTTAGGAACTCATTATTGACTCCTTCAAACGAAGGTTAGCGTTTAAGGCCTTATGAAAGGCACACACTTGGGGTCACCATTGTGAATGGATGCAAATGCGCTAGTACGCTGTCATACAGGAATCAAACACAACTCCAAATGTAAGTTCCCTCCACTGTATTAATCAGTCATGACCGCATACACACAAATACACACAATCCTGAACATAAATGTTAGGTACTCAAAAATCCGGTACTCACAATTTTGTAGCAAATAAAACAACTAGAGATGACAATCTCGTACAATTGTGCTATCAAAACTCTCTACTCTTCAATCAGGTAAAGAAATACAAACAGTCCGTGACCTCATAGGCGCACGATATCTATTTTAAGTGTAACGACTCACGGCTCTTGTATAGTCAAAAATCACCGTCTACTCTGTCTACTAAATATTCTGTATCTCTTAAGTAATCAAGTTCTTGTAGACATATTTTAATTCTGGTCCAACACAGAATCACACAGCTTCTATAGCCGTACACTAGGAAATGTATTTACTACTAAATCCTTTTACTGGCGACCTCGGTCTACGCAGTAACTATCGCCCAGTGACCTCTAGGGTCCAACTATACGGACACAAAATAACCGTGCTCTAGCGTCTAGAAATCCCGTCGAATCTCCGCTAGACGAGCCAATAGGTAAGATAATTACGGCGACTTCTCAGATCCTTGGTGCTGTCATCTGGTTGCTACCTTCCTGTCCGACCGGTTATACGACGCACTGCACAACATAAATAGCGGACATCTTGTCTTAGATATCTGCCTGCTATGTTTAAAGTTACAGTGTTAGTCGATTTAACTTATGCGATAAACATTAACAATAATCAAATGCTTATTCCATTTACCTTAAAAGTGCTTTACGCGGGCCTCCTTTCTCCCGGTCGATTCCTGTAACAGACCCCTCTCTGTCGATGGACAGTGGTCAAGTGTAACGATGTCTGCGTTACGATTCACAAAGTCAACTCTCTGTCAGTGAGTGAGCTGAATTCACAGCACGTGCTAGTCACTTTGCTATGTCACGCTATTATCGCTGGTTAGCGCTTCTAAAAAGCGTGGAGGATATCACTGTCAACATTGCCGGTTAGTCTCTTCCGTGATTTCCTTCACAGCTTTGTTTGAAAAGCAAAGCTTAATTTTACACATCGCGTGCTTTTGTCTTTGTTATTCTTAGTTGTCAACATCATTTTATTGATGTTCTTCACTTGAAAGCAGGTGTATCATCAACAGTATCTCAAACTCGCAAAGAATGAACATTTTTGTTGTGATCCGACCGGTGTCTGTAAACTGAATCACACGTTCGGCAAACTTTGCTTGAGTTGTTTTTGTTGGCATTTTATGCGCATGTGTTTGGTAGCGAACATGTGAATCCGGACAGACGCCATTTCCTTCTGCATGACATAAGCCAACCATTGATTTTGATTTGATTTGATCTGTTGCTGTTTGGGTCCAGCGGACCATAAAGGTCAAAATAATCAGGACCCCACAAGTTTTAACATTTCACATATTTACCAATTTCAATAAACTAAATCAGGAACGTCACCCAAAGGGAACACAAAAGCTAAATCGAACCTCTGAGAAAATGGATCACAGTTAAACTATTATCACAGCTCATTGTAAAACTTATCACAGGCATGGCACAATCATGGTGCCTCTTCTCCTTTAAGCAGGTTGACACGCGTTGACACGGCTACACACTGGTCACACACGGGATTCACCATACTTTGGAGAGAAAAAAGGTCACACATGATAAACTCGAAATTCACCACGAGTTGGAAAAAAGGATGGAGAATTTGATGGGTTAGAAAAAAGAAAGTAAAAGGGCTTAGGGGAGGCAGAAATAGAGAAGAAACAAGAAAGAGATCCTAATTAGGTTCATTACACATCATTACTATCGCTTCTTCCTTGCATGTTTCACGGTATTGAGACGTTCTGTTGACTGTGCACAATGTGCTCTGATATCTAACTTGCTGTACCAATTTTGTTAGTTTCTTTTTTGTATGCTATGCAAAAATGTGTCATTTTGAATACAATTCTGAGAAAAAAATCGTTTGAGTTGTTTTTGTTGGCATCTTATGCACATGTGTCACATGTGTATGGAAGCGAACGTATGAATCTGGACAGACGCCATTTCCTTCTGCATGACAGCAGCCAACCATTGATGTGAAAAGAGAAACGCAAAGGCACTCGATTCACACTGAATGGTCATATTTGATAGCAGAGCTGCAATATCTAAACTTACAAACAAACAAAAAAGCCCAAATATGAATTTTGCATTACATATTTTGCACACACAAAATCGAATCGAGAACCGGAAGCTGTCTGTCTGACACTAAGTCTTCACAGATAAACTAAGTAAGCTACTTTACCATAAGAAATGATAACATGATTTTATTTTGACATTGAAAACACACCTTTATAGTCTGTACTTCATTGGAAAGCAATTACAATGACCGAATTTTCGCGAAATTTCGTGCCGTGTCCTTTTTGGGAATGTCCGACCGTGGTCGACCAACGATCGCTACTATCATTTACGTTGTAATTTCCGAGAAATCCTATGCCGGATGTGACGTATTACACACTTTTCAAAGTTGAGGCCCAATGCGGGATTTGTGCTAACTTTTTTCAGGTGCGATTTAATTTGTTGTTTCTATTGCCTGTTCGTCGAGTAATACTCTGTCTGTCAGCAACGTTCGCTACTACACCTTTGCCACTGCTTCATGCTCGATCAGAATTTTAGCTTTTTCACAGATTATAGACGCTTGATTAACGTTTTCTTTGCAGTTCTGGATTGCTAACCGGTGTCTCTTTGCTGATTTTGCCGATTCACCATACACGAGCGAGAAGTTGCTGTCAGCTGGCAGACGTTGCAAACGTAGGCAGTAGTGACAGGCGGAATTGTTTTTCACTTAAAGTTAAAATAAAAATATATTTGTTTTACATTCTGTATTCATATAATTATGTATGCAATAATCATTATTTTAGAATAAAACGAGTGAGTGTCTTTTAGGCCAAAAACAAAAATTAGGTGTGGTTAAGGTAACATAGCCCCCCCAAAATAGGGTAGGAAGGTAGGCAATCACTTTTTTTTAAAACTTTTTTTTCTAATGTGTACAAATTAAACCTACTTGACAGGGAAATAAGTGTGCGACTCGAGCGCTGTCGCTTTCATTGCGTTTTCTGCACTCGTTTTTTGTGTGTTTTTTTGTTTTGACAAATGTAATAAAAAGTTATAGGGTCGGCCCCTAAAAATAGGGTAGGTCGGGTTACCGCAACCACACCTATTTTTTTTTAGGCCTTAATGAAAAAAAGTGTTCCTTGCATGTACGAGGGGTGTTCTTGAAGTCCTTAGAATCTTATATTAGCGCACAGCCCACCGTTAATATGACTGACCACGCCATTTTCTCGAAAGATCCTTCCTGAGCTGTGACACACGTTATTATTCTGTAAAAATGCCTTTCAAACATTTCGGCGCGAGTGTTTTTGCCGATGCCCTAAATGACCCTCGTTTATTCTTGGACAGCAGCATCAAGGCTCTCGTAACGGTTTCCTCGGAGCTTTTTCTTTAAATGTGAAAACAAGAAAACGTCAAACGGGGCATATTCAGGAAAATATAGTGAATGAAACTTCAGGCAGACATCCTAATTTGTAAGAAATTCGTTTGCTTTGGAAGCTGTGTAAAACGGGACATTTCAATGGACGTACGTACGTAGCATCTACCCTCAAGTACCCGTGTTTGGCACCAAACTTAAAACACCACGGGCAGGCAATGCTTGTACTACTCTAAGGTAACCGTACGCTGCTCGATGCCGGCCTTTTAGAATTGTGGCGATTTGTCCTTGTTTTCCAAACAAATATGACCACCTTCTTCTTGCCAGTGTTCCGAGATCACCAATAGTTGATAGGGGTGGAGCCGTTTAGGAACATCACAACGGCTGATCGATGTGTTGCCCGGGGTCAGATTGATAGACCCAAGTCCCCATCGCCTTCGACAACATTCATAAAACCCTTACACTCTCCATAGTGACAATTGGAGAATATGTGTATGCACATTCCGAGACATACCCCCTTTTGTACAATAAAAGAGCACGGGCACCCTGCAACGCTCGTGTACCCGCAAAGGCTTGTGCCAGATCGCATTCAATTATCTATGTGTCCTTTGCCTCCGTGTGTGTAATTCGTGCATCATCTCTCTTCAAGGTTTCAGCGACAGCAACGTTTGTTGCAGTAACAGCATTCAACTGTCGGTCTCAGTGGCCGGGTGTCATATTTGAAGACGTGTCTACCCGATTTAAATTCATTGTTCCAGTTGTAAGTACTCGTTTTGGAAGCAGCGTTCTTCCCCCAAAATTCCCACAATATTCAGTAGCTGTGAGAAACGTAACAATCCTTTTAGAGATGTTTCTACATCATTGTTGTAAACTCCCTTTTTTGGAGCTCCATGACAGGCAAATATACATGGACGGGTAGTGTTCTTCAAGAGCTGTTTTCTTTGAAGAGGAAACTTTGAGATACATGAACATTTTGTGTCATCGCCGATGAAAGGTTGCCGTATGCATACGTCATTGTAAATATCATGAGGCATTACCAGGAGCTTGGAGTCTAAGGTATCTTGGCTTTTAAAGCTGTTTTCGAAATTAGGGGGTATATATACTATACGTTGATTTCTGCCATTAAACAATTGATAAAGAAGTATTTATCTGTTTTTATCCTGTACACACATGAATACACTTTCAACATAAATACACTTTCAACTTGCTGATTCACTCAAAAAAAATACATGCAGAGGCAGTTAATTCTTCATAATTATTAAAAATGGATAAGGCATTCCAGTCACACTAAGCTCAAAAGGGTGGGAGGGAGGGGAACACATTTTGTGTGCACACTCGCGTGAGTTTGGCAGCGAACTGACGCAGTGGACACAGACCTGTGTACACAGCGACACGCGCACGTGAACTTGCTGATTCACTCAGCGTAGCGACAGCCGTGGGAGCTAAAGGCCTAGATACAGGCGACGTTAATCCCTAGTAGTTTAAAATACATTTCTGCGAAATTCCTATTAAACAACAAGTCGCGTAAGGGGAAAATACAATATTTAGTCAAGTAGCTGTCGAACTCACAGAATGAAACTGAACGCAATGCCATTTTTCAGAAAAGACCGTATACTCGTAGCATCGTCAGTCCACCGCTCATGGCAAAGGCAGTGAAATTGACAAGAAGAGCGGGGTAGTAGTTGCGCTAAGAAGGATAGCACGCTTTTCTGTACCTCTCTTTGTTTTAACTTTCTGAGCGTGTTTTTAATCCAAACATATCATATCTATATGTTTTTGGAATCAGGAACCGACAAGAAATAAGATGAAAGTGTTTTTAAATTGATTTGGACAATTTAATTTTGATAATAATTTTTATATATTTAATTTTCAGAGCTTGTTTTTAATCCGAATATAACATATTTATATGTTTTTGGAATCAGCAAATGATGGAGAATAAGATAAACGTAAATTGGGATCGTTTTATAAATTATGTATATTTTTTTTACAATTTTCAGATTTTTAATGACCAAAGTCATTAATTAATTTGTAAGCCACCAAGCTGAAATGCAATACCGAAGTCCGGGCTTCGTCGAAGATTACTTGACCAAAATTTCAACCAATTTGGTTGAAAAATGAGGGCGTGACAGTGCCGCCTCAACTTTCACGAAAAGCCGGATATGACGTCATCAAAGACATTTATCAAAAAAATGAAAAACACGTATGGGGATTTCATACCCAGGAACTCTCATGTCAAATTTCATAAAGATCGGTCCAGTAGTTTAGTCTGAATCGCTCTACACACACACACAGACACACACAGACACACACACACACACACACGCACGCACATACACCACGACCCTCGTTTCGATTCCCCCTCGATGTTAAAATATTTAGTCAAAACTTGACTAAATATAACAAGTCGCGTAAGGCGAAAATACAATATTTAGTCAAGTAGCTGCCATTTTTCAGCAAGACCGTATGCTCGTAGCATCGTCAGTCCACCGCTCATGGCAAAGGCAGTGAAATTGACAAGAAGAGCGGGGTAGTAGTTGCGCTAAGAAGGATAGCACGCTTTTCTGTACCTCTCTTTGTTTTAACTTTCTGAGCGTGTTTTTAATCGAAACATATCATATCTATATGTTTTTGGAATCAGGAACCGACAAGGAATAAGATGAAAGTGTTTTTAAATTGATTTGGACAATTTAATTTTGATAATAATTTTTATATATTTAATTTTCAGAGCTTGTTTTTAATCCGAATATAACATATTTATATGTTTTTGGAATCAGCAAATGATGGAAAATAAGATAAACGTAAATTTGGATCGTTTTATAAATTTTTAATTTTTTTTTTACAATTTTCCGATTTTTAATGACCAAAGTCATTAATTAATTTTTAAGCCACCAAGCTGAAATGCAATACCGAACCCCGGGCTTCGTCGAAGATTACTTGACCAAAATTTCAACCAATTTGGTTGAAAAATGAGGGCGTGACAGTGCCGCCTCAACTTTCACGAAAAGCCGGATATGACGTCATCAAAGACATTTATCAAAAAAAGGAAAAAACGTATGGGGATTTCATACCCAGGAACTCTCATGTCAAATTTCATAAAGATCGGTCCAGTAGTTTAGTCTGAATCGCTCTACACACACACACACACGCACACACGCACACACGCACACACGCACACACACACACACGCACATACACCACGACCCTCGTTTCGATTCCCCCTCGATGTTAAAATATTTAGTCAAAACTTGACTAAATATAACAAGTCGCGTAAGGCGAAAATACAATATTTAGTCAAGTAGCTGCCATTTTTCAGCAAGACCGTATGCTCGTAGCATCGTCAGTCCACCGCTCATGGCAAAGGCAGTGAAATTGACAAGAAGAGCGGGGTAGTAGTTGCGCTAAGAAGGATAGCACGCTTTTCTGTACCTCTCTTTGTTTTAACTTTCTGAGCGTGTTTTTAATCCAAACATATCATATCTATATGTTTTTGGAATCAGGAACCGACAAGGAATAAGATGAAAGTGTTTTTAAATTGATTTGGACAATTTAATTTTGATAATAATTTTTATATATTTAATTTTCAGAGCTTGTTTTTAATCCGAATATAACATATTTATATGTTTTTGGAATCAGCAAATAATGGAGAATAAGATAAACGTAAATTTGGATCGTTTTATAAATTTTAATTTTTTTTTTACAATTTTCCGATTTTTAATGACCAAAGTCATTAATTAATTTTTAAGCCACCAAGCTGAAATGCAATACCGAACCCCGGGCTTCGTCGAAGATTACTTGACCAAAATTTCAACCAATTTGGTTGAAAAATGAGGGCGTGACAGTGCCGCCTCAACTTTCACGAAAAGCCGGATATGACGTCATCAAAGACATTTATCAAAAAAATGAAAAACACGTATGGGGATTTCATACCCAGAAACTCTCATGTCAAATTTCATAAAGATCGGTCCAGTAGTTTAGTCTGAATCGCTCTACACACACACACACACACGCACACACACACACACACGCACATACACCACGACCCTCGTTTCGATTCCCCCTCGATGTTAAAATATTTAGTCAAAACTTGACTAAATATAAAAAGGAGACCACTCAAAGATGAGGGGGTGACTGGAAGCTTTATTCATGCTTCAATAAAATACCATAATAAAATAATGCAAAATGTCGCGCTTGAAATGAGATTAAAAGACATGTACATAATTGTTTTCACTGGGGATTTGCTGCGCGCATAATAAACATCCCACAGTGGCGCATAAATATCAAAACATAGTATACTCCACAACAGCAGGATGGATAATCCTGTCTTGGCCCAATTGTCCAAATCCACTTCACTCACTCTACCTTTAAAGTCCCTTTAGTGCGCTGTCACAGATTAAAATCTTTTACGTTTTGACAGCGCACTGCATCTGTGCGATTGCGGAAGCGATCTGATCACCAGGGATGGCAATGTAAGCTAGGCAAGCGTATGAGCGCCAGTCTCCAATCTGGCGAATTGTCTCTATCGGAAGACCGACTTGATAAGCCCAGGAAGCACCCCCTCTGCGGAAACTGTGCCCGGCGTACTGCTTGGGATCAACACCTGCCTGCTGCAGGCACTGCTTAACTTTTGACACGAAGGACGAGGGGGTCAGGGGGGAGAAGGGGGGGGGGGGGGGGGTTGCCGGACGAGGCCACGAAGGCGGGGCCGTCGGGCGAGGCGTGGGGGGTAAGCCTGAAAGCTTGGAAAATCGCAGCGACCGGGCAGAGCATAGCAGAGGGCATCCTCCTGAAAATCAGAGTCAAAGTGCGATTTTTGACTGAATAACCTTGGACCAACTAATGGTGATGCGCACAGCGTCTGGGTAGAACACACAGTCTTGTCTTCTCAAGTGTTTGGTTTTGTCAAACTTGCTCGCTGACGGCGCGAGTACATTGGACCGTCTAAGCATGCCGAAAAACATCACCAGGCATGCGGCCCACACTGAGCAGTCAAAAGGGGAGCTAAGGTCCAGCTGAGATCTGATAGTCTGTAACAGCTCTGGCGTAATAGGCAGTTTTCGAGCAGGACAATCACCTAGGCCTCTTCTAATGCCTTTCAACACACAGTCCAGTGAAAAGTTGTTCTCTAGGGGGTTGTCAAGGCCCCACTCTAAATGAAGCAGTCTCACAATGTTCAGATACTGACGCACGGAAGTGTACTTTAGGGAGCGTGCCAGGAATACTATATAACGGCACAACGTTGCCGGTGACGCAGGCACAGGGGAGACCCCGATATGTTCACAAAACGTAATGTACGCTCTATAATGAGTCTGATACGTCTTTTTGGTTGAAGGCGCAAAGGTCATGGATTTATAGTCCCGAACCTCCTTATCTAAAACTTGGAGTAAGTTGTCTACAGAGTCTGTAATAAAAGACAAAGTCTGTTAATAATCTTGTGTGCGCACTCGCGTGGGTTTGGCAGCGAACTGACGCAGTGGACACAGGCCTGTGTTCACAGCGACACGCGCACGTGAACTTGCTGATTCACTCAGCGTAGCGACAGCCGTGGGAGCTAAAGGCCTAAATACAGGCGACGTTAATCCCTAGTAGTTTAAAATACATTTCTGCGAAATTCCTATTCAAAACATTTGACTTTTGTTAGTGTATGAAGACCTTGATGTGTGAAAAAAAACATTTCCCTGGCCAATTTAGGTCACTGAAACTCGCGTTCGGATCGAGGACAGCATCATGCAAACATATCGACAGCCCAAGACAAGTAACTTTGTAGTGAATATGTGACAGTCCATCACAAAATCAGTCTTAAGTCGAAATTTGGATGATTTGAGTTAGTTATTATTTTGAAATTGTTAGTCTTTCCTGGATGTTTAGAAAAAAAAATTAAAGCTCTAGGTCAATAAATAACGATATTACGGCCATTTTTATGAAAGAAGTTGACCGGCGGCCATTTTGAGAAATCTGGCTTGAAAGTTTTGGAAGGCACCAGCTTCACATTTTCCTTAGCAACGGGGGTTGAAAATTAACCTCACCCTTCCAAATGTTGCACAAGTGTACTTTGATCTTTAATGCATCATTTAAATGCAAAACGAAGGGTTAAAAGAACAATTATCACCATTTTTGAAGGCTTTGTTTACATCATACATGTGGAGGAAAACGGTCAAATACAGGTCATACACATCAGCAAACATTTTCACTGTCATTATCAGGAATAAAGAGGTTACATGCATCTCACCTACGTTTTTGTCCATTAGTTTGACAAACACTTGAGCAAAATCAACTTACTTGTATCAATCACTTTGTTGGCATCGAATAGGAATACGTACAGATCAGAATGTAGATCCCAAACACAGGAACTCCTCCACTGTGACAGTCTGTTCACCACAAAAGCTCTTGCACATCAATGTTGACACCACCTCCAACCTCACCTTTATTATGGGGGCGAGGACGCCCCCATTCTATACGGATAGTTTCGAGGTTGACCATGGGCAGCGCCATTTTGTTGTGAAATACGTCATCAGTTTGTGTACACAGGAAGTTGTGACATCCGTCACCCTATGGGAGGGGTGACGTCAAAATTGTTCATCTGTAGAAAGTTGTGAAATCCGTCACCCTATGGGAGGGGTGACGTCAAAATTGGTCATCACAGAGTTTGTGTAACACAGGAAGTTGTGAAATACGTCACCCTATGGGAGGGGTGACGTCAAAATTGTTCAACAAAAACATGATATGTCGCTTTGTGCAGGGTCAACTGCAACAAACTCAAACCGAGCCATTCATACCTAGCTGTATTTGAGTGACTTATATACCCGACATTTTTATTTCTTATTTTTAGCACAGGTGTAGGAAAAATCATGAACCAAAATGTTATTTATTTTCTAATTTAACATTTTTTTTACAAATATGACCATGGTCTTTTAAACATACAGTGACATTAAACATTGTTATGTTAAAAAAAAGAAAAAAGAAAAAAAGCTTTTGTGCACAAATCAGAAAATACATTGTACATTTTACCTACAGGCCAAACCGTGAGTGTCTGTGGCAAAGCCCGACCCAGGAAATTGCACTGATCTAAATTGTCAAGAACAGGCGCTTGCATTTGGATGTGTCCAATGATAGTAGGTTTGGTTGTGATCAATCAGAATAATGTAGGAATAAAAATGTATGACAGTTTAGTATGATGACATGTAATTCACATATGCTGAAATATGATATTATACATCATGTAATATTATTATGGCTGTTGCCATGACCATGAAACCCAACAAAGGTTTAATGTAATGTAATTCAAAATACCAAAACCGAGCACCTATTAATCTCGTCTTTGCGCGTGAAGATTGAGGCCGTCTGCCAGTAGCGGTTAGGTCATACAGTGGAACCCCTCTCTAGCGACCTTTAAAATGTTGACAAAAATCGGTCCTTGTGGAGGGGGGTCCTTACAGAGGGAGGGGGGTGGAGTCAGGGGGCCACAAAGAAAGTCAGATTTAAAAAAAAAAGAAAACAGAGAAGTTTGAGTTGCTGACGACCGTTCCCTCTGAAAGCAAACTGCTTCGATTTCATGTTTGTCCTTGGTGTCCACCAGTTCTGGTGCATGTACTACCCTGGCCAAGTTTCCTCTCAAGACATCAAAGAGACCGCCCCAGTATACTCTACAGCCTCTGGGCGAACCACCTCTCATAGCTAAAACTGGGTCAATGACCCCTGGGAAGAAGGTCAGTGTCTATAAAATTTTACTCCTAGGCCTGCGGCCAGGGGGGGGGGGGGAGTATACCGGTACCATTTGAGAATCAGACCAAATGAAAATTGAACCATTTGAGAACATCCTTTTTTTTCAATCACTACATCGAAGGCCTGCGGCCCGGGGTTCACATGGGTTGGTTTGTTTGTTTGTTTCAAACCCACACCCATATACACACATTTCCCATTTAAACCATTTGTCGGCCCCCTGTCGATATTTATCGACTAAGTTCCTTGTAATGTATGTCACATGTCTTGCACTGAGAGCTGTAGAGCTACAATTTCGAGGGCCCCAAAGGGGGGGTATCATCACGATCACGGGAAGGGAAATTTTAGCTTTCACGATCACAGTTACCTTGATTTTGTTCACGGATCACGGGCAAAATGTACGTTGAATATAAAATGCTTTGCAATAATGCCAATCACGATCACGAAAACAAATGACGATCACAATCACGAGACTTGATTTTTTTGTCATCACGGATCACGGGCAAAGTCCCATCACGATCACAGAAATGGAAATTTCGGCAATCACGGTCACAGAAAGGTCAAAAAACGCCAAACATGATCACGATTTTAAACCCTTTGGGGCCCTCAATTTCCTCCGGATCAAACTGGGTGATACATCCACGACGAGTATTTCTGGGTGCAGCGTCGGGAACTTTAATCTGTTTGCAGCCAGTTCCATTGGCTTTGCAGCAACGAAGGCGAGTTCTCTCGAGCACATCACAGCCCTGTTGCAATTAACGAACTGCAGCATGCACCTCCATCACATCTCCTCTACAACTCGCCTCAACTACGTGTGTTCTTGCAGTTGATGCAGTGCCATTAGAAACGCCAACGGTGTTTTTGACACTGACGAGCGGACGGTCTGTCTCCTCTTCGTCCACATATT
Organism: Littorina saxatilis; assembly: GCF_037325665.1. Lineage (NCBI taxonomy): Eukaryota > Metazoa > Mollusca > Gastropoda > Littorinimorpha > Littorinidae > Littorina > Littorina saxatilis. The sequence continues at coordinate 51,094,936 of NC_090253.1, read as the reverse complement.
TCGGCATGAGAATCGGAGTCACTGAATCCAGCAACGTCTTCGGCAAAGAAATCCAACAACAAATCTTGGAGTTCGTGGTTATTTTCAAGCGAATCGCAGTTGAGAAGCGCTGTCAATCGGCGTACGTCAGTCATTGTTTTGGTTTCGTTCAGCGAACGGAAATCATACTGTGTTACTTCCCCCTGGACTGATTTGACCAATGAGGAGGCCGTTGCTAGTCCTTTTTGGAAGGCAGACAAAGCTGATTGGTTCAATCTTAAAATTTGTTTACGTCCCGGTTTCCTTATTTGCAGGAAGTGGACGGGTATTTTGAACCACTGCGCAGCAGGGCGCGAAAGCTGATGCAATAAGCTTTCCGACGGTACCAAACTTGTTGGGGCCCTGTCAGGGATACACTAAGCAAATTATCGGTCAAAGTGAGGCATTTTGATGTCATGCTGGACTTTTTTGATGAATGTATTGCATTTAAATCCAATAATTTAACTATTTAGCGATTGATTTTGGCATATTTGTTTGGTTGTCATGTAATTTGGGGTCTACAGAACACGTTTCTGCAAAAAAGTGAATTTCACCCAGATAGACCCTCAGTGCCTTTTCCTCGAACTAGCTCGCTTTCGTCTGCTGCGACTTAAGACTGGTTTCGTGGTGGACCGTCACATATCTGTTATATGTTTGAAGTTTATTTAAACCATTTAGTATTAGTAGTTTGCTGTCTTCTTTCTGGAGTCAGGCTTGCATCAAGTTTGTTTGATAGATTTTCACGTTTTGAGGGCAACTTTCGTTTCGCTTGATTTTCTATGGAAAAAACCCACTGCGTATAATATTTTTCTTTGTTTTGTGTTGTACTGAACCTAATTAATTAAAATAACATCCATTTTCACAGTATTTCACAGTTTTATTTTTGACTGGAAGTGTGAGAGAATGGGAAATAATACCGTGAAACCTGCCTTAAGTTAATTACAATACAATTTATATAATTAACATGTCAAAAAATTAAAAAGACATTTCAAAATGCATTATGAATATCAAGCAATGATGTAATATTATCACATAATTATTTACTTGTTTCCAAGAGAAACAACATGTACATTTCTTTGAAGGAAGTTTCACTGAATTGCATTTTAATTAAATCAGGAATGGAGTTCCACAATAAGGCGCCAGAATAAGAAAGACTTGATTTGTAAAGGTCAATTCTAGGGGTTGGGGTAATTAATTTGTTTAGTTTTATTGAATTATTCAGTTTGAAATTTGAGGCAATGAATGTTGGTGCATTCCCTGACATAATTCTATGCATCATTGCACCTTTGTTATAGGTAAATCTTGATTTAAAAAAAGGTGCAAAAAAAGGTACAACAAAATAATCGCACAAGAGCGAGAGAGAGAGAAAGAGATAGAGAGAGAGGGATAGAGAGAGAGGAGAGAGAGAGAGAGAGAGAGAGAGAGAGAGAGAGAGAGAGAGAGAGAGAGAGACTCAGACTCAGACTCAGACTCAGACTCAGAACTTTATTACAAAAGGATAAAGGTTTTAGGCAAAGCCTATTCTTCCAACCTGTCCTTTATACAACACATAAAGACAGACGCACATAAAAAAATATAAATTCAATCATATAAAATACAGAAATACATTGTATGGAATGCAACACAATGTGCATTTAAGGAATTACATAAGGAGAACTCAAAAATTACAAAATTACATTGACATAGTTATACCTTTCATTTGGGAATAAAGTTGCTCCGATCAGCTACACATCCGTTAACACTAGTACAAAATGTTTAACAAAATAACAATCGAACAAGACATTTCATTCACGAATGATGTGTGAACGTGACTGTCTCTTAAACATTTTTACTGAAGTTGCATTTCTTATCTGTTGTGGGAAGGAGTTCCAGAGAAACGCTCCTGAGAAGGCTAAGCTCGATTTGTAGAGGTCTATGCGAGGTATAGGAGGGATGATTTTTTGGGACCCATATCTTTTTGTGGCATGTTTGAAATGTGATTGCAAATATTTAGGACAGTCGTCATTTACAATTTTATACATGAACACAGCCTTGTTTAACGTCAACTGATCTTTCAAGGGGAGGAAATTCAGGAGCTTTAGTTTATCATCCGTGGACCTATTCAAATCATGCAGAATAAGTTTTGCAGCTCGGCGATGCAGGGAATTGAGTCTTTTTAAATGAATACCACTGCAGTTATCCTAAAGTGTCGATGCGAAGATTATATGAGGCATTATGTGGGCGTAATCGTACAGTTTGAGTGCTGCAGAATCTGCGTAATGCCTTAATTTTGATAACAGGTACAAATTTGTTGATACTCATTTTCAAATATTACTCAAATGAGTTTGCCATTTCAACTCTTGATCAATGGTAACACCCAATAATCTATGTTCCCTAACTTGCTGCACTTGAGTTGAACCAACTGACAGTTGTAATTGTAAAGGACTTAATTGGTGTTTTTGTCTCGTGGTTATCACCATACTCTTTGTTTTAATCGGATGAATGATCATTGCATTAACAACGCACCATGCACTCAGTGATTTCATCCACACTTGTTTAAAGAGAAGAGTTGACGGATTCCAAAGATTTTTGACTGGTGTGAACAGAAGAGTCATCCGCGAAGAACTCACATCTAACTTTTTCATCGGACACATGAAGGGGTAAATCATTTATATAAATACAGAACAAGATAGGTTCTAATACAGACCCTCGTTTGACGAAGTTTTACAGTTAATGGATACATACTGTTTCCGTTTTGAAAGATACGATTCAAAAAAGGCACAGGCGGAGTCGTCTTTTAAATAGCACTTTAATTTCTTTAGTAGAAGTGAGTGATCTACTAGGTCAAAGGCTTTCTTAAAGTCCAAAAACAACGCTCCCGTTATTTCTGCTTTGTTTATTGCTGACAGCCAAGTCTCGCATAAAGAGCTTAAGGCGGTGTGGCAGGAATGCTTAGAGCGGAATCCAGACTGAAAAGGATGAAACAGATTCATTTGTTCCATATATGCCAGTAGGTGTTTTTGTATGTGCTTTTCTAAGGGTTTAGAAAGAACAGGTAAGAGGGAAATAGGTCTAAAGTTGTTTGTGTCTGTAATATCCTTATTTTTTGGAAGTGGTAATACCTTTGCACACTTTAAAATAGAAGGGAACACGTTTTGTTGTATGCTTAGGTTATAAACATAAGTTAGGGAATCGACAATGTAAGGTAAAGCAAGTTTTAGCAACTTGACTGGAATCTTGTCTGGACCCATTGACTTCTTATTCGCCATTTGTTCTACCAGTTTTCCTACCTCGTGCACTGAGATTGGAGGAATAGAAAACGTGTCAGTTTGAGTCAACTTTTGTCCACAGAATGTTTTTAATTTTTCAAAACAATCATCCGTATCAAGGGAATCATTCTGATTGAGACAAGAGTTTAGGTTGTCTGCTAGCAAAGTGAAGTGTTTGTTGACATCATTTGGAAATATTTGTGAATGAGAATTGGTTGATCCCTTCCTAGATTTATCAAGAATTTCATTTACTGCTCGTCAGATTGTAGCTGTATCCTTTTTTCAGAAATCAGTTTATTAAAATATTCTGCCTTTGCTTGTCTCACTGTGTCCAAAACTTTATTTTTTTGCAGTTTATACTCTGTTGTGCTCTTTAAAATAATCACGCATCGCCATAGCCTCGATAATGTCTGAGGTTAACCAAAGGGGGAGCTGGAGATGTTTTACTCTATGCTGACGTAGTGGTGCGTGTTTATCAATTATTGAACACAAAATATGATGACACATATTGCAAGCGCCCTCTGCGTCACTGCAATTGAATACGCTATAAAATGGGGCTTGGTTAAGGTCAAAGAAAAAGGCAGATTCATCAAAATACTTGAAACTTCTGTATTCGATTGTTGTGTGGCCTTTATGACGTGATTTTGGCAATCTAAGAGAAATCGAGCAAAAAAAAAGAATGATGGTCACAAAAACTGGAATGCACTACTTGCGCATTTGCAACGATATTCTTACTATCAGTGTAAATATGATCAATCAGGGTTGATGAAGTATTTGTTTCTCTTGTATGGGGTTTTAACCAGCTGATGAAGACCAAACAGAGCAGTGGTTGAGCACCACGTTGTTTGAGGCCTGAGTAGGTTAATGTTAAAATCGCCAAGCAATACACCATTCTCGTCACGAGCCTTCACTCTGTCCATCATAGAAACAACATCATCAATCCACCTTGACGTTTCAGCAGGGTTACGATACACATAGGCAATAAGCAAGGGAGAGGATTTGTCATGTTTCAGTTCCAACCACATACATTCAACATTTTCATCTTCAAGATCAGTTCTACGTTTGACAATGCCAGCAATGGACTGATATGAACATAAAGAGCGATGCCTTTTTGGCCTACTCGTGCATTGTCCCGTCGTAAAACCGAATAATTCGGAATGTTATAAACAAGGCTGTCTAATATACGCGAATCTAGACGCATTTCACTTACACAGAAGAGCTGTACCAGCTCTGGTTGCTGGTTTAGCAATACACTAAATGATAAATATTTACATGCCCTATACGGAGAACAGTGTTTGATGTTGTTGACATTAGGACGAAGTGCAATATTGTAACAAACAGCAGTAAATAATAAGGAGAGAGAGAGAGAGAGAGAGAGAGAGAGAGAGAGAGAGAGAGAGAGAGAGAGAGAGAGAGAGAGAGAGAGAGAGAGACGCAGACGCAGATAATGTATTAAATAGGCCATAGCCCCTTATAAGGGAGTGTGAACAAACGGTTAACGTTGCAAATAATGTAACTCATCAGGTGCAAAAAAGGTACAACATAATAATCGCACAAGACAGAGAGAGAGAGAGAGAGAGAGAGAGAGAGAGAGAGAGAGAGAGAGAGAGAGAGAGAGAGAGAGAGAGAGAGAGAGAGAATGGTTATTTATGTGCGTGTGTGTTAGTGTGTGTGTATGTGTTAGTGTGTTTGTGTGTTTGTGTGTTTGTGTGTGTGTGTGTGTGTGTGTGTGGGTGTGTGTGTGTGTGTGTGTGTGTGTGTGTGTGTGTGTGTGTGTGTGTGTGTGTGTGTGTAAGAAAGAGAGAAAGTGTCTGTGCCGTGTATGTACGTGGGCGTGAGTGTGGTCGTGAGTTTGTGTGTATGTTTGTGTTGTTTGCGAAGGTGTATGTGTCCATCTGATTATATGTGCGCATGAGTGTGTGTTTTGTGTGTATTAAGTTTCTGTCAGGGAGTGAGTGAGTGCGTGTGAGTGAGTACGTGTGAGTGGGTGAGCGTGTGTGTGAGTGTGTGTTTGTGTGTGTGTGTGTGTGTGTGTTGTGTGGGGATTGTGTGTGTGTGTGTGTGTGTGTCTGTCTGTCTTTGTGCGTATGCGTGTGTGTTTTGTGTGTATGAGATTTGTGTGAGTCAATGAGTGTGTATGTGTGTGTGTGTGTGTGTGTGTGTGTGTGTGTGTGTCTGTCTGTCTATGTGCGTATGCGTGTGTGTTTTGTGTGTATGAGATTTGTGTGAGTCAATGAGTGTGTATGTGTGTGTGTGTGTGTGTGTGTGTGTGTGTGTTTGTGTGTGTGTTTGTGTGTGTGTGTGTGTGTGTGTGTGTGACTTGGGGTGTGTATGTGTGTGTGTGTGTGTGAGAGAGAGAGAGAGAGAGAGAGAGAGAGGAGAGAGAGAGAGAGAGAGAGAGAGAGAGAGAGAGAGAGAGAGAGAGAGAGAGAGAGAGAGAGAGAACTTTGAACTTTGAACTTGATTGATTTATCAAGGGTAACAGAATAAGCAAAGTACACATGCTTTTTTTCATCCGGCCCTCGCCCATTGAGGGTAACTCGATTAATAACAAGAAAAAATAGAAGTTAAGTTAATTACAATTCAATTTATATAATTAACATGTCAACCAATTAAAAATACATTTCAAAATGCATTATGAATATCAAGCAATTATGTAATATTATCACATAATTATTTATTTGTTTCCAAGAGAAACAGCATATACAGTTCCTTGATAAGGAAGTTTCGCTGAATTGCATTTTAATTGAATCAGGAATGGAGTTCCACAATAAGGCGCCAGAATAAGAAAGACTTGATTTGTAAAGGTCAATTGTAGGGGTTGGGGTAATTAATTTGTTTAGTTTTATTGAATTATTCAGTTTGAAATATGAGGCAATGAATGTAGGTGCATTCCCTGACATCATTCTATGCATCATTGCACCTTTGTTATAGGTAATTTGTTATTTGTTATGAGAGAGAGAGAGAGAGAGAGAGAGAGAGAGAGAGAGAGAGAGAGAGAGAGAGAGAGAGAGAGAGAGAGAGAGAGAGAGAGAGAGAGAGAGAGAGAGAGAGAGAGAGAGAGAGAGAGAGAGAGAGAGAGAGAGAGAGAGAGAGAGAGAGAGAGAGAGCGGATTTGTCCTTCGTGAGGGGTATGCAGTGCCTTTTCATTGCACTTCTACTTACTTTTTATTAAACATGTTCTGTACATTCCCAATTTTGATCATTACGTAAGAATTCAAGTAACGTGTATATAGTCCTGTGAATAGTTTTTATCTTTTGTAAATGTTTAACGTGTGTACATATATATGCATACAATTTTAGAGTAGTCCCTCTCTGGGCGAGGTCTGGTTGAAAAGAAGCTCGCTTGTATTGCTTATGCCACAACCCTCGTAAAATAAAATTTGATTTGATTTGATTGATTTGATTTGATTTGATTTGATATATCTCTCTCTCTTTCTCTCCCTCTCTCTCTCTCTCTCTCTCTCTGTCTCTCAGCTTTATGTCTCTCTCTCTCTCACAGATACACAAGCGCACGCACACATAGGCCTACGCGCGCACGCACACACACACACACACAGACACACACACACACACACACACACACACACACACACACATATATTTGGTGGACATAATTTTCAGCCTATGTATGACCCTTGAACGAAGTGACATTCTTATAGATCAAATGGTCCGACGTTGAGACATTTCAAAAAAAGTTGACGAATTCGGGGATCGACTCAACCATACGAGGTTTGAAATTGAGCAGAAGCTAAATTAACCCGATTTAAGCCCTCAAGATTGCAACCTTTGGCGTAATTCAAATGATATGGTAAACCTTAATCAACATGAGATAAACAGTGACTTGAATACAGCAGTTATAGGCAGGATCGATACATTTTCCATGGATGAATGCGTTCCTGTTATGTTAAATTGTGCGCGACATTGCGCTAGTGGAACTGTACACTGAAAGGGTTACTTTTTGTTGTCAATTTAGTTTCGAGACTGTAGGTAAATTGGTACGACATTTGGCTTTTCTCCAAAATGTGTTCAAAATAACACATCCGAAATTGTCAATGGCACGACAGCTTTCCTGTCAAAGGATTGTCCTGAACCTTGCTTTGACCGCTTTATTCAGGTCACCGATGATCTAGGGGGTGCAGGGTTCCTTTGTGTATACTCAGACATTCAGATATTCCAAAAGGGCAAAGTCTGGATGGTTCTAATCAGGTAAGTATTGCTACTGCTTAATGTCAAACCTCGTTTTGTTGAGGAAATCGTCGAATTTGGAAACATTTCTTTCAAAATTGCACAGACGTCAGACCATTTGCTTTACAACAGTGCCACTTCTTTGTAGAGGGGCCATGTATAGACTGAAGCTGATATCCCCTTAATATAAAGTGGTTCGGTCAGCAGGTGTCGAAGTTATTAGCATTTTGGACGGTTGCATATTTTGGGGGTCACCCTGTACTTCAATTGTAATGCACTTCTGTTCACGCTTTATAGAACGAGCTCCTTTGCCTGCAAAAAAATGCTGTAGATTATAATTCACAACAAGACGCAGTCACAAGTCATTCTAATTTACAATACACCATTTGTAAAGTTTAAATAGATATATTCTTTGAATAAAAAAAACACTGTTGAACTACAACAAAGACTAAACGAACCAACATGTGTGAAAGAAATCACGAAGAACACTAACAGGCAAAGTTTGACAGTGATATCCTCCACGCTTTTAGAGCGCTAACCAGAGATAATAGCGTGACATAGCGAAGTGTATAGCACGTACTGTGAATTCAGCTCACTGACCGAGAGAATTGAGGTTGTGAATCGCAACGAAGATATCGTTAAACGTAACCACTGCCCAGCGACAGGGAGGGGTTGTCACAGGAATCGACCGGGAGAAAGGAAGCCCGCGTAAAGCACTTAACAGGTAAATGGAATACGCATTTGAATATCGCTAATGTTTATCGCATAAGTTGAATCGACTAACACTGTAACTTTAAACATAGCAGACATATATCTAAGACAAGATGTCCGCTATTTATGTTGTGCAGTGCGTCGTATAACCGGTCGGACAGGAAGGTAGTGGCCAGATGACAGTACTAAGGATCTGAGAAGACGCCGGAATACCAAACCTATATATAGACCCGCATAGCTGAGATTCGACGGAATTTAGAGAAGCTAGTGCAAGGTTATGTTTGTTCGTAGAGTTTGACCCTAGAGGTCACAGGGCGATAGATACTGCGTAGACCGAGGTCACCAGTAGAATGATTTAGTAGTAAATACATTTCCTAGTGACCGCCTATACACGCTGTGTGATTCTGTATATGACCAGAATTAAAATATGTCTACAAGAACTTGATTACTTAAGAGATAAGGAATATTTAGTAGACAGAGCAGACGGTGATTTAAGTCTACCGGATTAGGAAATATAACTGTTTTGTTTGACTACGCATGAGCCGTGAGTCGATATACGTAAAATAGATATCGCGTGCCTGTGAGTTCACGGACTGTTTGTATTTCTTTACCTAAGTAAAGGGTAGAGAGTTTTGATAGTGCAATTGTACGAGATTGTCATCTCTAGTTGTTTTTTGCCTACAAAACTGTGAGTACCGGATTTTTGAGTACCTAACATTTATGTTCATGATTGTGTGTATTTGTGTGTATGCTGTCATACCTGTATAATACAGTGGAGGGAACTTACATTTGGAGTTGTGTTTGATTCCTGTATGACAGCATATTATCGCATTTACATTCATTCACAATGGTGACCCCAAGTTTGTGCCTTTCATAAGGCCGTAAACGCTAACCTTCTTTTGAAGGAGTCATTAATGAGTTCCTAACTCAAATTGAGGTAAATCTAAAATAATAACTTTACCAATGTTGCCTTTTGTCCATCGTCATATACGTATGTATTGTGTAAGTTAGTTCTAGATCAGAAGTAGATATAATTTGTTTCTTCTGTTTTTCTACCTCTCCTGTATTCCATATTTGGGACGGGTTGAAATGTTGCTGTTGTTGTTTTGATTTACCTATTGTTCTAGTTTACATTTCATAGTGTTTATTGAAGAAACAAATTGTTGATAAATGTAAAGTGTTTGTGTTTTTTTAAATTTGTTTAATAGCGGATAGTAATTGAAGGCGTGTTCAGATCACGTCGGTTGTGAGCTCATTTATTGTTTGAGTATTTGTACAATACTTTTGAACATGGCGAGCGCCTAAAAGGATACCAACTTTGAGGAATACTTGGCCCAGTCTAACAAACTAAATATGACTGGAGAAGCGCAACAGAAATATATTCTGCAGTGCATGGAGAGAGATGAGAGAGTCGTGGTTAGGGAAATGGAAAAGATTAAAGCTGAAGCTGAAGCTAAAGCGAAGGCAGCTGAAGCTGAAGCTAAAGTTAAGGCAGCTGAAGCTGAAGCTAAAGTTAAAGCAGCTGAAGCTGAAGCTAAAGTTAAGGCAGAGGAAATTAAAGCTAAGGCAGATGAAGCCGAATTTAAAGCTAAGGCAGCTGAAGCCGAAGCTGATAGAAGGGAAAGAGCAGCCGAAGCTGAAGCTAGAGTTAAGGCAGCTGAAGCTGAAGCTGATAGAAGGGAAAGAGCTGCTGAAGCTGAGAGGAGAGAGAGAGAAGACATTAGAAACTTTGAATTGAAGAAGTTAGACATTGAAGCGAGGGCACGTACGGAAGCGAACGAGAATCGAGAGCGACCTGAGCATCGGGACAGGGAGCAAAAGACCCACCCGAGGAACTATCCTAGGTTACCCATGTTCAAGGAAGCTGGAGATTCTATGGACTCGTTCCTTTGTAGATTTGAAGCACATGCAGAAGCGTTGAGCTGGCCAAAGAAAGATTGGGGAATCCTTCTTAGCGCAGTTCTAGACGGTCAAGCTTTGAATTTGTTTCATACTCTGAATGCAAAGGGAGGACTAGAGTACGAGACCCTGAAGGAATGTTTATTGACAAAGTTTCACTGTAACGCAGAAGGTTTTAGACAGAAGTTCAGGTCTGCAAAACCGGAAGTTGAAGAATCATTTTTGTCATTTGGTACTCGACTGAGACACCTGTTTGATCGTTAGGTACAGCTGAACGCACCGGAAAACAACTTTGAGAGCCTAGCAGAACTAGTGATCCAGGAACAGATGATGTCTAGTGTAGCAAAAGAGCTAGCCGTATTCCTACGCGAGAGGAACCCAAAGAAGCTGACGGAACTTATTGAGTTAGCAGAGAACTATCGCGTGGCACATCCGTCCAAGATACTAGCAGGCAAATGTGACAACGTAGCTGCATTCAGCGCACCTCAGAACAGAGAAGGTCATACGAACAGAGGCGGTCAGAGGGGTGGCAAAGGCAGTTCTTATTCCAGACAGACAAATCGAGAGGACTATCAAGGTTTTTCACAACAAGCGGAGATAGACAAGTCCAAGAAAGACGCTCACATCACATGTTACAGGTGTGGACTAGTAGGCCACGTCGCAAGAGGATGTAGGTCAGGCTTACAGAAGGGTAAAACAACAATGCTTTGCGCCGGATGGAACAGGAGTACACCGGCAGCCAAAACCGTAGACTTCCAGGACGGTGACCTAGAATATTCCAAAGGAACTGTCAACGGCATTCCAGTCACGGTGGTGATCGATTCAGGTGCAGTGACAGCAGGAGTGAGAAGATCGCTGGTTCGCCCAGAGCAGTACACCGGACAGAGCAAGACGACAATCTCCTTCGGAGGAAACAGGGAAACCATCCCACTAGCAGTCGTCCCAGTAAAAACAAGTACATACACCGGAAACATCTGTTGTTGTGTGATTGACTCACCAGTGATCGACCTACTACTAGGAAACCTCGAGAAGATTCATCCTGCACCAGGATTATTTGGCAAAGTGGTGGCCGACGAACCAGAAACACCAACGCTAGTGACACCAGGAGTAGAACAGCTTTCCACAGCAGCTGCAACTACACGAGCGCAGTCTACACTGGACAAGAAAGAAACGAAACCACTCAGAGCTCCAGCATCAAAACTTTCAGTGGACGAAGATGAGTTGAAGAAACTTCAAGGGGCAGATCCAAAACTAGATGCCTACTTCAAGTTTGCTTCCAGCGGGGAATTAAAGAGACAAGGGAAAATAGTTTCCACTTCGTGATAGAGAACAGCGTTCTCTAAATAGACTTTGTTACCCCGACCGAGACATATCACCAGATTGTAGTCCCGGAACCACTCGTCGAATCAGTGCTATTTTCCGCCCATGACACTTTAATCTCGGGACATTGTAGCAAGCACAAGACAACGGATAGAATCCGAGCGCGATTTTTCTGGCCAGGGATGTCTACAGCTGTCGCAGAATATTGTAGATCCTGTGATATTTGCCAGAGAACTCAAGCAAAGGGAAAGACAACAGATATTCCCTTAGATAACATGCCAAGGATAGAGACACCATTCAAGCGAGTAGCTATCGACCTCGTTGGCCCCTTGTCTCCGCCCACGGAGGAGAAGCACACGCACATCCTGACAGTCATCGATGTGGCGACTAGATTTCCAGAAGCAATACCACTGAAGAAGATAGACTCTGTTACAGTGGCCGAAGCACTGTTTTCTGTTTTCGCCAGAATGGGAATTCCCGATGAAATCCAGTCAGACAATGGATCCCAGTTCACCTCAGACATGATGCGAGAGTTCCGGAAGTTACTCTCCATAAAAGGTGTATTTTCGTCGCCTTACCATGCGCAGTCCAATGGTATCGTCGCCTTACCATGCGCAGTCCAATGGTATCGTCGCCTTACCATGCGCAGTCCAATGGTATCGTCGAGCGTCTGCACGGCACCCTGAAGCCCATGCTGAAGAAGGTCATCTCGACTCAACCAAGGCTGTGGCACAGGTATCTGCCGGCACTACTCTTCGCCATCAGAGAACTGCCCAACGCGAGTACAGGATTTTCCCCATTCCAACTGCTCTTCGGAAGGCAGCCGAAAGGACCCATCGACTTACTCGCCAACGCCTGGACTGGCAGAGAAAGTGCCCAGGAGGCCAAGACAACCTACCAATACGTCATTGATTTGAAGACCATGATCTACGACGCCTGTAAGGTGGCACACGACGCAGTGGACAATGCCAGAGCGATTCAGAAGCATCACCACGACAAGAGATCCACAAGGAGGACGTTCGCAGTCGGAGACCAAGTTCTGCTACTTCTACCGACTACAGCAAACAAGCTCCATATGCAGTGGAAAGGCCCTTACAGAGTTGTGGACGTTTTCAACAATGACTACAGAATTGACATGTTGACCACGCAGAAGGTATACCATGCCAACATGCTCAAGCTCTACGTAGACAGAGGCAACAGCACCGCAAGAATGACAACAGAGAAGAAGAAAAAGTGCCAGACAATGATGTCAAACCAGATGCTAATACCGAAGACGATACCCTACGACCAGATCGTAGGAAACAACGTGTGTCCCCAGGGCACCAAGCCAACAGCGGTAGCAGTATTGCTAGAAGAGGACGGAACACCATTCAACCTGGAGACTGTGGAACTGCCACAGGATGAGGCAACTTCCAGCTGGAAGGAGGCCCACATTGATGAATAGTTGGACCCTGATCAAGTCCAGGAGGTTGAAGCAGCGTTCCGTGAGTTCAAGCAATGTTTAAGAGCATCACCAGGAGCATCAAGAGGCACAGTAGTCCATTCCATCCGGGTGACGACAGAGGTACCTACGCGGACGAACGGTACCCACTGCCATTCGCAGCGGGGGACGACAACATCCTCGCTGACATTCTGTCACGATCAGGATCGGATCAACAGATTCCATACGCACCTTAACAGGTCGGAGGATGCCTGAGAAAAGAATGGAACATTCTTTTTTTTTCAGGGGGGGGGACGTGTGAAGGAAATCACGAATAACACTAACAGGCAAAGTTTGACAGTGATATCCTCCACGCTTTTAGAGCGTTAACCAGAGATAATAGCGTGACATCGCGAAGTGTGTAGCACGAACTGTGAATTCAGCTCACTGACCGAGAGAGTTGAAGTTGTGAATCGCAACGAAGATATCGGTACACTTAACCACTGTCCAGCAACAGGGAGGGGTTGTCACAGGAATCGACCGGGAGAAAGGAAGCCCGCGTAAAGCACTTAACAGGTAAATGGAATAAGCATTTGGATATCGCTAATGTTTATCGCATAAGTTGAATCGACTAACACTGTAACTTTAAACATAGCAGACATATATCTAAGACAAGATGTCCGCTATTTATGTTGTGCAGTGCGTCGTATAACCGGTCGGACAGGAAGGTAGTGGCCAGATGACAGTACTAAGGATCTGAGAAGACGCCGGAATACCAAACCTATATATAGACCCGCATAGCTGAGATTCGACGGGATTTCTAGAAGCTAGTGCACGGTTATTTTTGTCCGTAGAGTTGGATCATAGTGGTCACAGGGCGATAGATACTGAGTAGACCGAGGTCACCAGTAGAATGATTTAGTAGTAAATACATTTCCTAGTGAACGGCTATACACGCTGTCTGATTCTGTGTATAACCAGAATTAAAAGATGTCTACAAGAACTTGATTACTTAAGGTGTTACGAGTGTGTTCAAGTTGCGGTTCTTGCTAATGTTTTCACTCACTGAGTTACTTGCCTTGATTGCGACGGCGTATACGCACGGTCCAGTGTGCATTCGACAGGGGGTGCCCAATATGCACGGCTAGAACTAAGATACTTCTTGATTTCAGTAAATAGTTTCATTACATGTCAACTAGTTTGTTTTTAAATGATTTTTTAGAGATCGCCAAATGGTATTGTGTGAATAACATCATTCGGTCGATTGTACGCACGGCGCCGTGCTTCTAGTAGCTCTCAGTCCATTCCTTCTTTCCGGTATGGAAACAGACGTGTTTCTGGCGAAAGAATCGGCGTTTTCAACTCGCCATATCTTCATATTCATTCGGACTAGAACAACGAAATATAACTTTCTTGTAAAAAATATCCCGAGCCTTGCGACTCTGGTAGTCATTTTGTTACGCGAAGCGGCCTTTGGTAGGTACGACAGTTTTAGTCACCCAAGTAAATATATCTAAAACGCACGTGGACGAGTTTTTCAATGGCGTATTTGAAGTCTGTGAATGTTGTGATTACAAATCATTTCGGGGCACCCCTCAGTCTATACGTACAGACAAACAAATTGCATGGAACGAAAGTTGAGAGGCTGGACTGTAAGTTGTTGTTTTGACTTCTACAAATCTCGCAGGTCTTTTATGCAAAACAGACTCAAAATTGCATTTTTCACGCAAGTGTAGATGACGAGACTATCGAAGGAATGGAATACACTTGCCTACAGATATAATAGACAGACATTGTCTATTTATATCTATGACTTACCCTAGCCCAAATGTTAGAATAAAGAACATACTTTGCTCTTTTGAATGATGTATGATATGGCACTGTACACAGGATTTTAGACCTGCCCCCGAAGTTTTTTCCATAAACCCGTCAAAAAGGTCACTCTGTTTTGGCCGTAAAAAGCGCCCAAATGCAGTCAATTTCTAACCTGTGTCGTGTGTTCGAAGGAGTACATCTCAGCGATGCCATTGCCTTGCAACCTCAAAGAAATATATTTTAATAACCCGGTAAATGAACGTTTTTTTAGTGTGAAATAAAAGCCGGAGATTTGCTTCGTTTTTTTGCTGCGACACAAAACCAAAACCAACTATAGATCTGCGGTGACATTATGAGTTCGTTTTGGACATTGCAGTGAAGTTGCGTGGATCTTCGACGATTCCCGTTCGGTTTAATGTGGATGGAGCTTTGATTGAATGTAACTGCTTTGAAAAGTTACCGTCTCGTCGGTCCTACCCCCAAATCCCTTACCAGCCTCAGACCCCACCTCACCATTCTGACATCACTGGCGCACTATGTGTGATTATCCCTTCCTCATGTGTGTGTGTGTGTGTGTTGTTTGTTGTGTGAGTGCGTGCAGGCGGGCGGGCGTGGGTGTGCCCGTGTGTCTTTGCATGTCGTCTTGAGTGACTTCTGTGAATGTAAATATAGGTCAATTTTAGAAAAATATATATTACACTTGGAGATATTTGAGGACAAACAATTTTGTCAAAACACCTTGTTGTACTCACAGTGTCAAAATCCGGGTATGGGACTCATATATATATATAATGTTTAGGCAATTTTTTTGTTTTTTTTGTTCAATTGACATCTGTGAATGTAAATATAGGTCAATATTAGAAAAATATATATTACACTCGAAGATATTTGAGGAAAAACAATTTTGTCAAAAACCTTGTTGTACTCACAGTGTCAAAATCCGGGTATGGGACTCATATATATATTATATTTAGGCCCTTTTTTTTTTTTCAATTGACATCTGTGAATGTAAATATAGGTCAATATTAGAAAAATATATATTACACTCGAAGATATTTGAGGAAAAACAATTTTGTCAAAAACCTTGTTGTACTCACAGTGTCAAAATCCGGGTATGGGACTCATATATATATATATATTATATTTAGGCCCTTTTTTTTCTTTTTCAATTGACATCTGTGAATGTAAATAAAGGTCAATATTAGAAAAATATATATTACACTCAAAGATATTTGAGGAAAAACAATTTTGTCAAAAACCTTGTTGTACTCACAGTGTCAAAATCCGGGTATGGGACTCATATATATATTATATTATATTTAGGCCTTTTTTTCTTTTTTTTTCAATTGACTTCTGTGAATGTAAATATAGGTCAATTTTAGAAAAATATATATTACACTTGGAGATATTTGAGGACAAACAATTTTGTCAAAACACCTTGTTGTACTCACAGTGTCAAAATCCGGGTATGGGACTCATATATATATATATATTATATTTAGGCCCTTTTTGTTTGTTTGTTCAATTGACATCTGTGAATGTAAATATAGGTCAATATTACATTATTAGAAAAATATATATTACACTCGAAGATATTTGAGGAAAAACAATTTTGTCAAAAACCTTGTTGTACTCACAGTGTCAAAATCCGGGTATGGGACTCATATATATATATATATTATATTTAGGCCCTTTTTGTTTGTTTGTTCAATTGACATCTGTGAATGTAAATATAGGTCAATATTACATTATTAGAAAAATATATATTACACTCGAAGATATTTGAGGAAAAACAATTTTGTCAAAACACCTTGTTGTACTCACAGTGTAAAACACCGGGTATGGGACTCATATATATATATATATATATTATATTCATAGTCAGAGATACATAGAGAGAGAGAGAGAGAGAGAGAGAGAGAGAGAGAGAGAGAGAGAGAGAGAGAGAGAGAGAGAGAGAGAGAGAGAGAAAGAGAGAGAAAGAGAAAGAGAGAGAAAGAGAGAAAGAGAGAGAGAGAAAGAGAGAGAGAGAAAAGAAAGAGAGAGACAGACAGAGAGAGAGAGAGACAGACAGACAAGCAGAGAGAGAAAGACAGAGAGAGAGAAAGACAGACAGAGAGAAAGAAAGACAGAGAGAAAGACAGACAGAGAGAGAGAAAGACAGAGAGAGAGAAAGACAGACAGAGAGAAAGAAAGACAGAGAGAAAGACAGACAGAGAGAGACAGACAGAGAGAGACAGACAGAGACAGATAGAGAGAGAGACAGATAGAGAGAGACAGATAGAGAGAGAGACAGATGGAGAGAGACAGATAGAGAGAGAGAGACAGAGAGAGAGAGAAAAAAAACCCTCTACACAGTTGATTAAGTGTTCTTTTTTTTATTATGAACAAAACAATTCGGTCTTTTGCAACACATAACCAAATAATTGCATTCAAAAGTATAACAAACAGATAATAAACAAACTTAATTAATAAAACCAGGAAGGAAATTGATAATCAAAGTTCCAAACTTACAAAACCTTTGTAAATGATACTAAATGATAAATCAGATAATGATATAATCAAATGAAAATCAAAGTAAAAATGCAGGTGACTCGACCAAGGGGAGACAGAAAATTAAACTAATACAAAATGGAATAACGGAAAACATAACATATTGCTTTAAGCAAAGAGGATTACGAAAAGCCAATTCAGGGCTAACACAATCTTAATCTAACCCCATGTTTAAAATGTAATGGCTTAAAAATGACACTATTTACACTTTAAAATGTCAAGATTAAAACAACGAAAAGTCAAAGACAGAACCAAATCATTTCGAGTCGAAGAATCAGTTCAAATCTTGTATAGAACAAGTTATTGAAACCAAAAAGTCAGCTCTTAATTTCGTTCCTGCTTGGCTCAAAAAGTACAAATGGGTGCGTTAAACCAAAAAAAAAAGAACAAAATGTCCTGCCAGGTCTGCATAGATGCAGGCTTTGCAACATCGAAGTCCAACAAACCGGCAACATTTACTTTCATGTATGCCAAGTGTGTTTTTGTGTGATTCAAACGTCAGCATAAAATGTAAACAAATTGCTTTTGACTAAGTCCTAACAAGAAGGGCAAAGCCCATACGACTCACATGCTTTACACATTTTTCCTACCAAAATACATGTGACCTTAACCCAAGGTCAAGGTCATCCAAGGTCATGCAACACAAAGCTGTTAATTCAAGACATAGGAAGTACAATGGTGCTTATTGGCTCTTTCTACCATGAGATATGGTCACTTTTAGTGGTTCACTACCTTATTTTGGTCACATTTCATAAGGGTCAAAATGACCTTGACCTTGATCACATGTGACCGAATGTGTCTCATGATGAAAGCATAACATGTGCCCCACATAATTTTTAAGTTTGAAACAGTTATCTTCCATAGTTCAGGGTCAAGGTCACTTCAAAATATGTATACAATCCAACTTTGAAGAGCTCCTGTGACCTTGACCTTGAAGCAAGGTAAACCAAACTGGTATCAAAAGATGGGGCTTACTTTGCCCTATATATCATATATAGGTGAGGTATTGAATCTCAAAAACTTCAGAGAAAATGGAAAAAATATGAAAAATAGCTGTTTTTTAGGCAACATTTATGGCCCCTGCGACCTTGACCTTGAAGCAAGGTCAAGATGCTATGTATGTTTTTTGGGGCCTTGTCATCATACACCATCTTGCCAAATTTGGTACTGATAGACTGAATAGTGTCCAAGAAATATCCAACGTTAAAGTTTTCCGGACGGACGGACGGACGGACGGACGACTCGGGTGAGTACATAGACTCACTTTTGCTTCGCATGTGAGTCAAAAAGGGAAGAACGGACATAAGCGCCGTAATCGAAAACACTTTTTGCACTACGAAAATCGATTTAAAATTAAATACGAGTCCAACGCTCACGATGACTATTTCAGACATCTTAGAAATGATTTCTTTCAGCAATCGAACCTTCTCAAGTTAAATATACAACCCCACCTTTCCGTAAATTCCACATTTAATCGGAATTTTGGTCGGCTCACAAGATAATTGAGCTATTTCTTTCTTTCTTTCTTTATTTGGTGTTTAACGTCGTTTTCAACCATTCAAGGTTATATCGCGACGGGGGAAGGGGGGAGATGGGACAGGGGAAAGGGGGGAGATGGGATAGAGCCACTTGTTAATTGTTTCTTGTTCACAAAAGCACTAATCAAAAAATTGCTCCAGGGGCTTGCAACGTAGTACAATATATGACCTTACTGGGAGAATGCAAGTTTCCAGTACAAAGGACGTAACATTTCTTACATACTGCTTGACTAAAATCTTTACAAACATTGACTATATTCTATACAAGAAACACTTAAGGGTAAAAGGAGAAACAGAACATGTTAGTCGCCACTTACGACATGCTGGTTAGCATCGGGTAAATTCTTTCTTGTCCCAACCAATATGGGACTCCCCCTAACCCGCGGGGGGTATTGAGCTATTTGTGCCAGACGAGAGTGATTTGCCCATGATAATGACCTCTTCTTACAGAGAGTAAATAAAAACCTAAATAATAAATCGGGCAGGGAAACCTTGTCAAAAATCCGACCACAGAATCGATGATTACTCAATCAAGGGAACGCATCGATTCACAACTTTATTAAAAAGAGTAACGTTACGCGATTAAATGTATATAAATGTCAGTTATTTCAATACAACTAGTTCTTTCGAAATGGGACTGCTTGCTTTGGTTTGGTAATTTTTATTTTTATTTGCAGACGAAACTCAGCTGTGTATCAAGGGCAAAGCACTCTCGTGTGGCACAAATAGCTGAATTATGTTGTGAGCTGACCAAAATTCCGATTAAATGTTGAAATTACGGAAAGGTGGGGTTGTATATTTAATTTGAGACGGTTCGATTACTGAACGAACTAAGATGTCTGAAATAGTCATCGTGAGCGTTGGACTCGTATTTAATTTTAAATTGATTTTCATAGTGCAGAAAGTGTTTTCGATTACGGCGCTTATGTCCGTCCTTCCCTTTTTATGCATGCTTCAAGCCCCCCTCACAACGTGACTCGTTCCTAAGGTAATACTGGTATTTGTTTTCATGGCAGTAAATGAAAACAAAAATGTCATAAATCAATTTCTTGAAACAATGAACAACATGATCATCAGAAAAACAAATGCAATATTGGAAATACATTAATTCTAATTAATTAATGAAAGTTTTCATGATTTGGCAGTAAATGAAAACAAAAATGTCATAAAACAATTAATTGTAGACTAGCACACACACAATGAAAGTTATATTATTTGGAATGTAAACAATTTTTTTGGGGTCAAAAATCTGGTTGTATGCGGACCCTATCCGACACAGACTGAGTAAAACAATGAACATTTGCATCAGAAAAACCAATGCAATACTGGAAATACTGTAGTTTGTTTTCATGATTTGGGAGTAAATGAAAAAGAAATGTCATAATCAATTTCTTGAAACAATGAACATGATCATCAGAAAAACAAATGCAATATTGGAAATATATTAATTCTAATTAGTTAATAAAAGTTTTCATGATTTGACCGTAGCACACACACATTGAGAGTTGTATGCTGTGCGAGGTTGAAAGGCGAAGCCTTGAGAGAATTGTAGATAAGCTCACATCGAGTCGCATTCATGACTAACTGACGACTGCATTGTGAAAAAGGAAAACTGGATCACACGGGTTCACGATGGCTCAGGGGTAAGATAAACCACGCAAAAATAAATTCTTTGAAAATTGTTCGCTCTTTACGGAGGGCACCTAGGATGTTCTCAATTGGTGAGTGTTTAAATGAAAGGGTGTTTGTACTGCGTGTAAAAGCCTGACCGTATCTGTGATGGTTTACGGGAGGCTTACTCTGCCTTTAAATGTTGAGATATTTGAATTTTTATTTTGATCTAGATCGTCCTATTTATAGATTTGCCAACAGAGGTAGCGTTGACGCAAGGGAAATAACTCCGCGTCTTTGTTGACATCCTCACTTTTTCAGAGGCTAGAACAAGCTGTAATGAAGGTATTATGGTCCGCGCATGGTGACATATCGTCATTATATGGTCTTATGGTGCGTTTGACATCGATTATGGGCAAACTACACTTTGTAAACACGGGAGCGCGTACATATGCCTTTAGGAAGATATATGGACAACTGTGTTTACATATTTACAATGAACAGTGTTTACATATTTACATTGAACAGTGTTTACATTATTATTTACAATTTGCTCTTTACAATGAACACATAAGAATCTTAAAATGGAATCAAATTATATACGATGTTAAAATTACAAGGTATTTAAAAATCAACACATAATGTGGAAGACTAACACACACACATTGAGAGTTGTATGCTGTGCGAGGTTGAAAGGCGAAGCCTTGAGAGAGTTGTATGCGGACCCTACCCTAACGGGTCACCAGCGAGTACCATATAATCATATTATTTTCAAGACAATTTAAGAAGATATATGGACAACTGTGTTTACATATTTACAATGAACAGTGTTTACATATTTACAATTTGCTCTTTACAATGAACACATACGAATCTTAAAATGGAATCAAATTATATACGATGTTAAAATTACAAGTTATTTAAAAATCAACACATAATGTGGAAGACTAACACACACACATTGAGAGTTGTTTGCTGTGCAAGGTTCAAAAAGACTAAACCTTGAGAGAGTTGTGTGCGGTGTTGTGTGCTGTAGGTGTTGTGTTATGAAGGAGAAACACCTGCAATGGTTTACAGATGGCTCTGCTGAAGTCAATGAAAAAAACAGCTGAAGTCCACGAACAAACAATTTTCGTAGTGCAGAAAGTGTTTTTGATTACGGCGCTTATGTCCGTCCTTCCCTTTTTATGCATGCTTCAAGCCCCCCTCACAACGTGACTCGTTCCTAAGGTAATACTGGTATTTGTTTTCATGGCAGTAAATGAAAACAAAAATGTCATAAATCAATTTCTTGAAACAATGAACAACATGATCATCAGAAAAACAAATGCAATATTGGAAATACATTAATTCTAATTAATTAATGAAAGTTTTCATGATTTGGCAGTAAATGAAAACAAAAATGTCATAAAACAATTAATTGTAGACTAGCACACACACAATGAAAGTTATATTATTTGGAATGTAAACAATTTTTTTGGGGTCAAAAATCTGGTTGTATGCGGACCCTATCCGACACAGACTGAGTAAAACAATGAACATTTGCATCAGAAAAACCAATGCAATACTGGAAATACTGTAGTTTGTTTTCATGATTTGGGAGTAAATGAAAAAGAAATGTCATAATCAATTTCTTGAAACAATGAACATGATCATCAGAAAAACAAATGCAATATTGGAAATATATTAATTCTAATTAGTTAATAAAAGTTTTCATGATTTGACCGTAGCACACACACATTGAGAGTTGTATGCTGTGCGAGGTTGAAAGGCGAAGCCTTGAGAGAGTTGTATGCGGACCCTACCCTAACGGGTCACCAGCGAGTACCATATAATCATATTATTTTCAAGACAATTTAAAGGCATATTAACTCGATGACTATACACGCTAATTGCTTTACCAACAGCTGGAGACATGCTAAATTAAGTTCCCTGCAAGATATTGTGGTCTAGGACCCCTTAAAGGCACAGTAAGCCTCCCGTAAACCATCACAGAGCTCCCCGAGCGTCTAAATACAGTACAAGCATACTTCCATTTGAACGCTCACCGAACGGGAACATCCTGGCTGCTTTCTGTCGAGCGTGAGACATTTTCAAAGAATTTATTTTCGTAGACTTGTTCGTTAACAACAACGGCGCCTCGTTTTTGCGCTAGACCTAACTTTTAAAATCTAAATAATAAATTGACAGCTTGTTACACAAACATTCTTTAATCATAAAAGAATTCGTTTTTCATCAAGACAAGATCAGAACAATTCGAAGTTGTGAAAGTTTAAAAAAAAGAAAAGCCCGGAAGCAGGGTCACGCAAGGGTCGTAGCAGACGAAGGTT
The DNA here is from genome assembly GCF_037325665.1 of Littorina saxatilis. Classification (NCBI taxonomy): domain Eukaryota; kingdom Metazoa; phylum Mollusca; class Gastropoda; order Littorinimorpha; family Littorinidae; genus Littorina; species Littorina saxatilis. The sequence continues at coordinate 51,072,285 of NC_090253.1, read as the reverse complement.
TATCAGTGCAAATTGGGGCGGGGATATAGCTCAGTTGGTAGCGCGCTGGATTTGTATTCAGTTGGCCGCTGTCAGCGTGAGTTCGATCCCAGGTTCGGCGGAAATTTATTTCAGAGTCAACTTTGTGTGCAGACTCTCTTCGGTGTCCAAACCCTCCCCCCGTGTACACTACATTGGGTGTGCACGTTAAAGATCCCACGATTGACAAAAGGGTCTTTCCTGGCAAAATTGCTCAGGCACAGTTAATAATTGTCTACCTATACCCGTGTGACTTGGAATAATAGGCCGTGAAAGGTAAATATGCGCCGAAATGGCTGCAATCTACTGGCCGTATAAAATTTCATCTCACACGGCATCACTGCAGAGCGCCTAGAACTGTACCCACGGAATATGCGCGATATAAGCGTCATTGATTGATTGATTGATTGAATCGCCGTTCTTCTCAACAGTCAAAAGCCATCGCTAGAGTTCTTGTGAACCACAGCCGTTGTTTCGTACATAAAAAACGTGCTATTGTAGATAAGCTCACATCGAGTCGCATTCATGACTAACTGACGACTGCATTGTGAAAAAGGAAAACTGGATCACACGGGTTCACGATGGCTCAGGGGTAAGATAAACCACGCAAAAATAAATTCTTTGAAAATTGTTCGCTCTTTACGGAGGGCACCTAGGATGTTCTCAATTGGTGAGTGTTTAAATGAAAGGGTGTTTGTACTGCGTGTAAAAGCCTGACCGTATCTGTGATGGTTTACGGGAGGCTTACTCTGCCTTTAAATGTTGAGATATTTGAATTTTTATTTTGATCTAGATCGTCCTATTTATAGATTTGCCAACAGAGGTAGTGTTGACGCAAGGGAAATAACTCCGCGTCTTTGTTGACATCCTCACTTTTTCAGAGGCTAGAACAAGCTGTAATGAAGGTATTATGGTCCGCGCATGGTGACATATCGTCATTATATGGTCTTATGGTGCGTTTGACATCGATTATGGGCAAACTACACTTTGTAAACACGGGAGCGCGTACATATGCCTTTAAGAAGATATATGGACAACTGTGTTTACATATTTACAATGAACAGTGTTTACATATTTACATTGAACAGTGTTTACATTATTATTTACAATTTGCTCTTTACAATGAACACATAAGAATCTTAAAATGGAATCAAATTATATACGATGTTAAAATTACAAGGTATTTAAAAATCAACACATAATGTGGAAGACTAACACACACACATTGAGAGTTGTTTGCTGTGCAAGGTTCAAAAAGACTAAACCTTGAGAGAGTTGTATGCGGACCCTACCCTAACGGGTCACCAGCGAGTACCATATAATCATATTATTTTCAAGACAATTTAAGAAGATATATGGACAACTGTGTTTACATATTTACAATGAACAGTGCTTACATATTTACAATTAACAGTGGTTACATATTTACAATTTGCTCTTTACAATGAACACATACGAATCTTAAAATGGAATCAAATTATATACGATGTTAAAATTACAAGTTATTTAAAAATCAACACATAATGTGGAAGACTAACACACACACATTGAGAGTTGTTTGCTGTGCAAGGTTCAAAAAGACTAAACCTTGAGAGAGTTGTGTGCGGTGTTGTGTGCTGTAGGTGTTGTGTTATGAAGGAGAAACACCTGCAATGGTTTACAGATGGCTCTGCTGAAGTCAATGAAAAAAACAGCTGAAGTCCACGAACAAACAATTGAACCTAACATATTTCCCAAGAGAACAAAAACCTACTTGTTTGAGTCAGTTATCATCACAACCAAAATCTGAATAATAGAGCTCGTAAGAGCAACATTTTTAATAAAAAGAATGTAACTGTAACTACATGTACAACAACAACCTGATTTTATTTATTTATTTCACATTGCTTAACGTCCAACAAAGGATGTCTCAGCAACCTGATGCAGAATCAATTACATGAATCAAGAATATGCACGATGACAGGCTGCTTCTGAACTCAGAACTATGAGACAAACAGAGACTTCAAGTTCTTCATGAGTAGCAACAAATACCTCACTCCTCATAATATCTGAATTAATAGAGCCCACAAAAATAATACAAATTGAGTAAAAGAAAAACAAAAACAAACTGATGAATTATTTACAAGCATGAAGCACACAATTAAGTGCGTTGATAATCTCAGCCCCACGCATTTTGTTCTTATTGATGCTATTGGGTCCCTTTCGTTTACACTTCTACGTGTTGTCGCCGACCAAAGTGAATCTTTATGCATTGATCAAAATCCAATTCTTAGGTTCTTTTTCCTGCAGTCAGCAGCCACAAAAGGGAATTGTAAACACCCATCATGTCACGTGATGTGCATGTTTTAAATAGCAAGGATACATGTTAAGGGCTTGTCAGACGCGAAAACTTTTAACAAGGCTGCAACTTGCGCAACTTTGAGCCTGCAATAAAAAAAACACCATGCAAGTTTTGATGCAACCCCTCGCAATCATTGTGCCATATCGAAAGGCGAGATCTCGCGAGACGTTTGTTGGGAGCAATGACTGCCGCTGTTGACGACCGCGATTTTGTCCCAAATGCACCTATGATCCCGTATCAGTTCGATTAATCTGATTGTCTGGCATTCTGTTACACACGTCTGCCATCTTGGAAATCAGAAGGGAAAGTCTAAACGAGTATTCTCCCTTTGACACGTAATACGCGTCTATGATTGGCTGCAACTTTCAAGAAAGTTGCAAGCGGCAACAAAAATAGGAATCGGTTATATCGCCCTGCAACTCCTACAACAGGCCAACAACTTTGTTGCAGGGAGGTCAAAACTGTTGTGACCCCAAAGTTGCAGGCTACAACAAGGAAAAGTTGCCACGTCTGACAAGCCCTTTACGAGTCCCAAACCTATTCAACTGTGTCTCTCATTAGCACTGACCTAACTTGCTTGCTTTCCCCATGATGTGCTGCAATTTAGATTTAATTTGTGCAAAAGATCTTGATTGGAGTATTGGATATTTTGTCTGTGCAGTCCTAATTTGTGCCGCAGATGGGTAAATCTTCTGCGCCAATTGGTCGTTGAAGGCAATGCGAAGAGCAAATACATCCTTTTCCAGCCATTGGGTACGCAGTCCCGGTACCTTTATTTGTTTGTGAGGTGGAACAGAGTCGCTGTCAGATTCGCTTGATTCAATGAGACACCTTTTTTTGCGTCTGTTGTTTTCCTGTGGGATAATGCTTTCGTCACTATCAGAAGAATGCTGTGCGAGTGGGTTTGAAACCAGCTGTGAAGGTGCGGCTGATGTACCATCTTGTTTTGAGGACAGCAGTGTGGTTGGGGCTGATTCAATGCGACATCTTTTTCTGCGTGCGAGTGGGTTTGAAACCAGCTGTGAAGGTGCGGCTGATATACCATCTTGTTTTGAGGACAGCTGTGTGGTTGGGGCTGATTCAACAAGATTGTCATTTTCAGTTTCATCATCTTCAGACTCATTGTCAGACTTGGAATCATTTGGACCCTTTCCTTGGTCAAGTTGTGTCAGTAGTTTTCCGACTTTGGTGATTTCTATGGTACTTTCATGTAGACGATAGAATTCCTTGTCAATGTTCAACGAGTGGCCCATGTGATTGGAAAGCCACTCTTGCTCGTTTGGCGTCAAATCGAAGAGCTGGGTAATCGTGGCGCAATACTTTCTACATTTTGTTGACGTAATCAGTTCTGGATTCTCCAGCTCAACTTGTGTCGTCACAGCATGAATGGCTTGCCCCCCATCCAGGAATCCATTCAGAGACATCGATGAGAAGAAGAATGGATTTGACTCAGGTATTTTTTATCTCGGCCCTGGTTTCAACCAAAACCTTCAGAGGTTCTTGCACGTCTGGAGGCAACAAAATGGGAACTTTGCGATTTTTTTTTGCCAGGCACCATCAACAAGCCCAATCGATCCAAGAATTTCCACTCTAGAAGCACTAAACTTCTTGTCACCTCCTTGTTGCCATCTTTCCACGTAGGTCGCTTTGTGTAAGTGCTCAGGAGAAGTTTGGCGACCTCTCCTGGCCGCCGCTTGTTGAAGATGATCAATCTGGCGAGGACTTTCTGTGCCAGATTCCTCCAATTCATGTATGTTCTTTCGGACTTGAGAATGTACATTGCCGATAGACAAGTCTTGGACAGGTTTTCCTTCATTTTCAGCAAGTCTTCTGTTGAAGGTAGAAGTTGAGGTTCAATGTCTTTTCTGCGTCTCAGTGTGTTAAGCGCATTTGAAGACACTGAATCTGTCCACTCGTTTTTTAGCAGGCATAGGAAGGTTTGGGCCTCTTTCAGTCCGTTGTGGTCGTCCCTCCTCAAGCAATAGCCTTCTTTTACAGTGGCAAGTTTCTTCAGTAGATGCCCAAGTCGCAGCGCAAGAGATGGTGTCTTGAATTCTCTCCTTCCATCACTGGAAATGCGTAACCCACAGAGTATATTTGTTGCGTCTAGGCACAGATCAAAGCTAGAACCGCACAAAAGGTCCTTGTAGCTTGACAAAACTCCGGATTTGTCACGACATACCGGTAGTAGGCGTGCAAGTTGGCGCAGTCTTTGGGAGATGTCATTTCTTTTTGCCGGGCCTACTTCTTCAGCTGGCAACTCTCCACTGACCCATCATCCCTCCCCCCCCCCCCCCTACCCCCAACCTCCCCCCCCCCCTGAACTTCACCCCTGACCAAGCAATAGACCGGAACCACCATCACACAAGCGTAGCAGATTCATCACCATGCTGATGTTGGCTACCTATCACTAAGAAGAAAAAGAAGAAGGAGTTCATCCCTTTTCACCCGTTCCTTGAGGATATCCTCTCTCATCGACGCAAGGAGAGTTTGCATGTGTACGGACAATTTCACACTGTCAGCGTCACTGGACATGTTTGAAACTATTGCTGAATCTAACAGCAGTTTTGATTTCTTGATCAGTGATTTGGTGTCAAAATTATCTGGTTTCAAAGGGCACTTTTTCACGTGCCTCCACATCTCATGTTTGTAATAAAAGCCAAAACAACAAGGACATGGTAAGAAATCATGTAAGCTTCTTGGTAGCTTGGGTCGTTTCACAACAATAATCCCTGTCCCACCTTCCTGCAAAACCTGAATATTGTGCTGAAAGTTTCCAAGACATCTAAGTCTTGTCAGTTCCTTCAAATATTCTGCATTGTCGTTGTTCTCTTTGTACATGCACATCTTTGCTACGTCTGGTTCATACCCATGCTGTTTGATGAGGTGTTTTGGCAGACCCAGCTGTCCCCGTTTGCAGAACAAGCAGGTTTGCTTCCTGTTCATCACGTATTTCCTCCCTCCCCCAGGTTTGGCAAGTGTGGCGTGGTCAACTGCAAAAACATAAAAAAAAACGTGTACTTGACCCGTATAATAATAATTGTGTTTTAGTCGAGTTATGTGTTTCAAATATGTTCCGTTACCCCGTCCATTTGGACCAAAAAGAGATCAAGATTGATAAATCGAAGCATGCCCATTGAAGTCTTTCAGACGGACTGTGTAAGCGCCACATATTGGGCTTTGATTATTTCAGCATATCACGGTCTGAAATAACTCTACCGCTTCTCACGTTCTTGGACGTAAGAGAAAAAATAATTTTATATAATTAATGTTTTTTATACATACTTACCATTCTATAAATATAGCGTTATCTTAACTCGGTCACCCAGTCCTAACTTTAGATAAAAAAAACTCAAACTGGCCTTCTATAGCAGTCCAGCGACCCATACAGTAGTTTCCTGGTAGCCAGGGCAGTGCAAGTTATCCTCATGGATGTCCAATACAGTAATCCTGCGTGACCACGCGGGCACTCGTCAGTTGTTAACGAGGTAGAATCGAAAATTTTAATGTAAATTTTTAATTGATTAATATACTTATCCAATTAACATATAGCAATTTACTTCAGTTTAGTGCTAGGACGCTGAAAACTACGCTCACCCTGGTAAGGGGGAAAGTACCATAAAAATAGAACAGCCTTGACTGTCACATAATGACATCATGACAAGGATACCCCCCAGCATGCTCTGCGCACGCGTGCTCCCGCCGCCATCTTGTAAAATCATTCGCTCGAAGCGCCCCATTATATTTTTAGGGGAACTAAAGCGGGGTAGGCGGGAGGGACTTCAGTATGTGAATTGGGTAAGTACATTAATCAAATGAAAATGTACATTAAAATTTTCGATTAAATTACATATCTTATCCCAATTCACATATAGCAGATTGCTAATAAAGGTACTTCAAGTACTGGTAACCTGAAGTTCGATATCCCCGGGGGTAAAGGTAAGCCCAAAATTACTTCTGCCCAAGTGCAGAAGTGACTCAGACTAAAAAGTCGTAAGAAACCATGTGGAGGGATCTGAGTATGCATCTGAAGCTGTATCCCTGAAACCGAAGTTCCGTGATTGAGCCTTTGTTGGCTCAATCTAGAGGCAAAGAGTACTATTTGCGAAGTAGGAGAAGCTTCTGGCGCAAAGCCAAATATGTAAAACCAGGTGCCACCGCTGGGAAGACTACAAAAGAGTGTAGTTTGTTAACTCGCGGTAGAAAAGGCCCTGAGAGGCGTAAAGCTGGAATTGAAACACTGAACCAGAAGGTGTGTGTTTTAACATTAATTGCCAAACCCGCATTTCAATCTTACGTGTCTGGAAAAAAGATCCCCACCTGCGGAAAGCTTTAGTGCCGAACATAAGGGTAGCCACAAAATGGTGACCTAAGTTCTGTTCGTAACACTAAAGTGAAAACTTGGAAGGTTAGACAGTGCTTCAAGTTGTCCGGCAATAGTCGCTGAAATGCGACTGTGAAGCCGTTTATCCTTAAACAAAGCGGCTTATCACCTGAAGCTAGCCGTAAGCTGTCTGACGTAGAGTCCTAGAATTGACATCACCCAGTCTCTGGTCTGAGTGTGTCTCGGACTGATGCGGGTGTCTCCATTGTGAATTTGATTTGTCTCAGAAATCTATTCCGAGGGGACAAAAGTACTTGTATCGTTGTCTTGCTTCCGTAGAATAGGAAACTTGACAGCTGTGGCGCTCTGGTTAGGGAAGCTTATCCCTCCTTCCAGTGTAGCCTGAATCCCGAACGCACTATACCCACTATTCACTGACTGATCGCATTCGCAACCAAAGTGTAAGTGCCCGTGACCGGCCGCCTGCCACAAAGGCGTGGTGGTTGCATGGGCTAGTGGTTCGGGGACACAACATAGGGGGTGTAGTTTGCGTCACGCCCCATGAAGAATCTTCTCCGTCCTCGCGGAGAAGAGTTGGGGTAAGCTGACCTGCCCCTATTCACCGAAGAGGCGGCAGGTTTAGGCGATCCGTAGCTCTTGCTCTGAGGCTTAGGAAAGCCGTGTTACGCTATCTTGGCTATAGCTAAATCCCGATCGTCCCGGGTTCGCTTGTGGAGCGCGTCGAGCGACGGCTGTACCATCAATGCACCCTCTGTAAAAGGGGATAACTTGATAGCCTCAAGCGCGGCTTTGTCTTGGATGATGGAACCCAAGAGAAACGCTAACCTGCGAGCGTGCACCGCGTGTGCATAAAAATGCGCAGAAAAACGCATTTGCTCAGCTGAAACTTGGCCAAAGTAGCGAGCAGCGTCGTTACGTCCTGTCGAAACACAACAGTTCCAGGGACGTAACGATAGAACGGGAGAAAGACCGAGCAGCGTTTCCGAAAGAGACGCTAACTCAAGGTTAAATCTCCCTGTCTCTTCCAGTGCCACAAGGGCGGACTCTGTATAAGGGACAGCTGTGTCCTTACTATAGCCATCCTCCCTGAGCGTCACTAACTCCGGTGTCACCGGAAGTGGAGCTCGTGGTGGAGAAAAGTGTCCAAGAGATTGCGTGGCATAGGGTTCCACCCGAACTTCCGGCCCGCAGCTTGCCCGACTTGAGTTGTCTGTGTGGGGGCTAGCCACAGCTGTGCTAACCCTGGTGCCGGACTGTGCGCTGTAAGCAGAGGCACTGTGTCCAAAAGCACATATCCCGATCGGGAATTCTTAGCCAGAATCTTAGACCTCTCGCCGCCACTGTGGGAGATTCACGAAACTTAAAAGTTTGTTTTTCTCCCTGTGTTGAGCGAAAATTCTGACAGCAGAAGGTGGTTGTGCAGACAAACTCGCTGCAACCACTCCTTCCTCAAAGTCACTTGAAGCTACCTGTGCTGCCAATGCTACTGCATGGGGAAGCTTGTGTGGTAGCCGGAAAACTTAGCCTCATACGCCACTGAGGGAGATCACGAAACTTAAAAGTTTGTTTTCCCCCTGTGTTGAGCGAAAATCTCTGACAGCAGAAGGTGGTGGTGCAGACAAGTTTGTTGCTGACACCACTCCTTCATCAAAATACCTTGCGGCTACCTGAGCTGCCGTTGCTACCGCTTGGTATAGCTTGGCTGGTAACCGGAAATTGGTATCATCATCCACAGCGGAATCATTGTATTCCGATTCTCCTTCCGGAAGTTCGCCGCCATATTGACTAGCATCGTCATAGGCAGTATCCCCCGGAAGTGAGGGTGCTTGTGAGGTATAACCACCACTAGCATCACCCTCGAGAATACTTCCTGCCCCCTGGGCGGAAGTGTGGAACGCTGTGCCGATACTGGATCCTGAATAGGCCGTACCGACGATAGCGTATCTTCCGTTCTAAGCACAGGCATCGGACGAGAAACACCTCGACCAGCTACCCGTCTATTGACGGCTTCCTGCTCCCGTGGCGGAAGTTGAGACAGTTGTGCCGTCGCTGAGTCACTGTCAGGCATGCACTTCGTGTCTCCCGTACTAAGAGCAAGCACAGGAAGGGAAAATCCTCGACCGGATGCCTGTCTATCGACGCCTTCCTGCCCGACGCCGGGCGGAAGTAGGGAACTACGTTGTGCCGTCGCTGGAACAGTGCCAGGCATGCACTCGCGTAATTCCCTGTGGGTCAGTACGGTACCTTCAGAAAAGATGTCGTTCCAAGAGGAAGAAGCACCATGAGAAGACACCTTCCATCAAACTCAGCGTGAACATCGGCGCTCGTAATCGTGGCTGACGGGGTTGCCTTAACCCTCGGTTGCCCACTAGCGTTGTTCGCTCCCGCATGCAGGGAGAGCAACTGCGCACTCGCCGACTTTAACTCCGCTGAAAACATGGCACGCATTTGATCGCTAAACAAAGCAAAGATGGATGACAAATCTTCTTTCTCTGACGCTACACTAGACTTAACCGGCGCCGTCTTGCACTCATGCTTCAGCGCCAGCATTTCAGGACTCTTAGGGTCATCAATGTGTACTGAAAACGACGTCTTAGAAACAGGTTCAAACACACTAACTGTGGTTTTCGAAACCTTAGCTTTCTTCGCCGCCTTCTTAGACGGGGACTCTACTGTCCCTACCTGTCTAGCGCTAGATTTCTTCTTTAACCTGTCTGCCATACTGGCAAAAGTCTCGAACGTGAAAAACCTAAACAAGACTAACTTGTGGCAAACGAAAATATAACAACAAGGCAAGGACTACTAAAGGGAAAAACTGGCACAGCTCAGCTTCAGTGCATCTAGCGAAGGCCACCGCTCGCGGGCTGTGCTGGCGTCTATTTTTAGCGACACGTCACGGGCTGCGCGTAGTAGTTTACTGTAGAGAACCTGAAAATAAATTCCGTTGATTTTACCCCAAAAGCCCATGTACTGTCATGTACTGTCTCGCAATATTATGAGAATGTGTCAAATAAAAGTTAAATGACACTAAAAGACTCTCTTTTAAAATAATAGCTTCTTCAAGTGCGGACTATTTTGCTTGCAACTCGCAAAGTAGTCCTGTTTCAAACTGTCATGGCGGCAAAGAAGTGTTTACATCGCATGTGCTGACTAGAAGTGGATGTTTTGATTCAGTTTTCGATCGTGTAGCAAGTGTTTTCTTCATAATGGTTAACAAGTGTGGTGTAGTTAACTGCAAGGGGAACTACAATGCAATAAATAAGTGCCGAGTCTTCAAGATTCCCAAGAACGAGGAGGAGAGAAAGAAGTGGCTTGCTGTCTAATAGTGTCTTACCTCCACGTGAGAACTTTTTCATAGACCCAGAGAAGTTCTTCGTTTGCGAAAAACACTGGCGGTATAACACAAACATTCAACAGAACAAGGCGGTATGACACACACACTCAACAGAACAAGGTGGTATGACACACATAATCTGTAGAGAGACTGAGGCGGTATAACACAAACATTCAATTGAACAAGGCGGTATGACATACACAATCTGAAGATTAACTGAGGCAGTATAGCATTAACATTCAACAGAACAAGGCGGTATGACACACACACTCTGTAGAGAGACTGAGGCGGTATAACACAAACACTCAACAGAACAAGGCGGTATGACACACACACACACTCAACAGAACAAGGCGATATGAAACACACACTCAACAGAACAAGGCAGTATGAGTCTATGACACACACACACTCTCAACAGAACAAGGCAGTCTAACATAAAAACACTCAACAGAACAAGGCGGTATAACACATTAACACTCAACAGAACAAGGTTGTATGACACACACACTCAACAGAGAGACTGAGGCAGTCTAACACAAACACTGTACAGAACAAGGCGGAATGACACACACACTCAACAGAACAAGGTGGTATGACTGTGACACACTCTACAGAGAGACTGAGGCGGTCTAACACAAACAGTTAACACTCAACAGAACAAGGGCGTTTGACAAACAAACTCAACAGAGAGACAAGGCGGTTTGACAAACAAACTCAACAGAACAAGGCGGTTTGACAAACAAACTCAACAGAACAAGGCGGTTTGACAAACAAACTCAACAGAACAAGGCGGTTTGACAAACAAACTCAACAGAACAAGGCGGTTTGACAAACAAACTCAACAGAGAGACAAGGCGGTAGAACACACACACTTTGTAGAGAGACTGAGGCGGTCTAACACAATCATTCAACAGAACAAGACGGTATGACACACACATTCAACAGAACAAGGTGGTATGACACACACACACTCAACTGAGAGACTGAGGCGGTCTAACACAAACACTCAACTGAACGAGTAATAACAAGTTGCAATCGTGGGGATTTTTTTGCTGATTTTGTTTAATTTTTAATTTTGTTAATTTTGTTTGTCTATCTCAGTTGCATTCAGTCTGCTACAAGTATGAGTACAACCCTTATTGTTTATCTTTCTCCTTCTTCATAGGTATTTTTCTTTTCTTAATCAAATTCTCATATTTTCATTATAACATGATAGATAAACCGATATCATATAAATCATAACATTTAAATAAAGAAAAAAAATTCAGTACTTAAATTAATTTACTTTCTTAGAGAGACAGGCAATTTAACAAAAACACTCAACAGAACAAGGCGGTAGAACACAAACATTAGGTATTTTTCTTTTCTTAATAAAAATGGAGTAGAAAAGGGGTGACAAAATACTGTTTTCTTGATGTGGCATGCACCTGTGATGACAGGTCAACTTCACTTAATGTACTTTGGTCTCTGCGGATGACTTTTTAACAGGTTTCACTGTACACAGTTTTGAAATGGGTGTTTAATCATGTCTAAAACATTGTACAAAACACTTATTGCAAATGAAAGGCACAGGTGTTCAAATTGCTAATACTATAGTATGAATGTGTGCTAGTGGAGAGACCCTCACACCCAATGTTGGCACAAAATTCCTATTTAAACTTTACAAAATCAAACTAAGATAATGCAAACACTTGATCATAACCTTTAGGACACCTTAAATGCTAGTTTTAGAGAGAAAAATAGCAATGATAGACAAACAGAGTGAGAGAGGCAATGGCCTTTGCTAGCAAAGGCTGAACATAGACTGTGCCAGTCCTTCCCTTTAGTAGTCCTTGCAACAAGGTAAAACTGGAAAAATCTCACCCAAAGCTAAGTAACCGACGTGTGACCAGGGTTGGTACTGCCAAGAAGCAGTGGGCTAAGGAATAGCCCGAGCGTAGACCAAAACACGTCCGCAACCAACGTCGCTGAAGAGTGGAATGATTTTACAAGATGGCGGCGGGAGCACGCGTGCGCAGAGCATGCTGGGGGGTATCCTTGTCATGACGTCATTATGTGACGGTCAAGGCTGTTCTATTTTTATGGTACTTTCCCCCTTACCAGGGTGAGCGTAGTTTTCAGCGTCCTAGCACTAAACTGAAGTAAATTGCAATATGTGAATTGGGATAAGATATGTAATTTAATACCATATTTCTCAAAAACTACGGGAGGGCCCTAAGATATTTATAGAATGGTAAGTAACAACGGTGTCCATATCCACCGGAGGAGAGTCACGCTGACCCATTGTGGTCTACCGTTGTTTTTGTTTCTTAACGGTAAAGTCCAGATCGCTGATCATATCGATCATTGATTGTATCAATCATTGACTGCTCGACAAAAGGTTCAGATCGAGAGGTGCATGCCGCAGTACTCGCTGGACTACTGGCACTATGAGACGCAGGCAAGGATTGTAACATGACCCAATAATTCCTCTGCATAGTCATGCCAATCAAATTTTGACACCATTTATTGACCGAGGAAGAGTCACACCTCCCCTCGGACCGACTTCAAGTTAGCGATTAACTTTCTTGTCATCGCCGGCTCTCTTGAGCTTCGGTGACAAACACTTCGGACCATAATGCTTGGCCGCCCATTCTATGTGGCTCTTTGGGGCAGATATTTCTTTGGATTAAAGATATTGATCTCGCCAAGCATGCTGAGGGATGCCAGATGTAACGTGTCAAACACGGAAACCGCCTTGAGGAGATCTGATTGCGTCCCTTGCAACGCATTGAACGTTTTCTGTGGTAAGCGCATGGGGTCATTCTTCAGGCCATTGCCCTGTGCCCTCTTACCCAGTATTCTATAATCGGAAGGTTGTACCACCGAAATATACTGGAACAGTACATCTTTGCGTGACAGCTGCAAGCCTGACACTGTACCCTTCGGCCGATATAACGACCAGGGTTTTGATGTAACCGTTAGTCGGTGTGATGGGAAAGCCTTGTCAGCGGACAATGTGGGATTAAACTCAGGTGGTTACCATGCTTTCGCCTCACAAACAGTGCTGCGCAACTGTCCTTTCGCGACTTGTAAAGCCTTCGTGACAGTGTCTGAGGGCAAAACTGTATTTGCCCCTGTCGACTTGTTCCTATTGCACGTGGTGCAACCGCACTCTCTGGCAATTCGTCACGTCAATATGCGTGTTCTTCACGCTGTACGGCTCAAACATGAGGCTCTGTTTTGTCACTTCCGCGTGTCGTATAGACGTTCATTATTGTCTTATTATCATTGTCATTTTTGACAGCGTTAGAGGGTAAAACTCTAATTGAACCTGTCGATTTTGTTCAGATTGCATATTTCATGTTATTCATAAAAAAACTTCTGTTGATGGCTTTCATCCACAATGTCATCATTTTTTTTTTCAATCTGCCAACACCGTAACAAAACATTTCAAATTTCAATTTTGATTGTCAAGCACATGTCTTTAGACTGCTTTATTGGCTTCTGTCATAAAGAAGTGACGACTTACCTGTATCGATGGGATCCCCGACACTCGCCCACCCAGAGCTTGATTCCCCATCATCATCTACACACACACACAATGAAAGTGCAAATGTAACAAATACCACAACAAATATTACTTCACTCTCTTATAATAAAAAAAAAACCAACTTCTGCTTAACAATCTCTAAATAAAGAGAAACAAGACAAGCAAAATTCTATTTCCACATTTACTGTCTTTTTCACACTTCAGTAGTTCTTAATCTCTTTATTATTTCTTGAAATGGAAATACAGTGGAGACAATCAAGTCGACAAGAACACCCCTTGGTTGAGATTTACTTCCGGCCCCGTTATTTCCCTTCTTTGGGCCTATTAAAGAAAGATCGTTATTAGGCGAATAAAAAGGACTCAAACTTTCTTAGAAAAACGGCTTCCTTGAATCTAAAGTTCAGTGCCTGCAACACCTTTTCCTACCTAAAAGTTTACTTAATTTGTGTAGAACCCATTTCTACATCAGACATAAAAGAAGAAAGGACATGTACTGCTGTACACACTTTGTTTTTGGTTAGCAATGAACACAGTATTGTCTGTATTGAACTTGAATAAAATATCTGTATTTATCAACAAACTGACAATTGACCAAACAGCACAAAAATGAAAAAAAAAAAAAAATCCGACTGACCGACCCTATTTTTTTAGGCCATGTTACCCACAACACACCTATTTTTTTTTGGGGGGAGGCCTTAGTTTTATTTTGTCTTCGAAATAATAAATAGCAATTATAATTGTCGAGGTAAGTCAAAAATTAAATTAAATTTAAAAATCAATTCAAGTGACTTTATTAGCTGTGGCACTCATCACAGCTAAAAAAAAAATTACAAGTCAAAATAGGTTTGGAATAACTGTAGGATGCAATCATTATTTATATATATATACATTATTCTCTTTACCAGTCTGAGATGTGTGTGCTGAGATGGGTGGGTCAGTGGTAAGTTCCAGCCAGGCATCCACTTTGTCATAGCTTGCGTCTCCAACAACACCTGTAATCACACTTCTTCGTCAGTGATCCGTCATCCGTGGGTCATTCGCCACGCAAGCGACGAGTCACGTGACTCAAGCTACGAACCTAATTGCTTCATTTTTTGTGTGTGTGGGTATTATTTGGTGTGGGGGATAAAGCTGGCGGCGTCAGGTGGAGAACAAACACAGTCGCTAAAACGAAAGGCCCATGAAACAAATATTACAGAAACAAATATTACAGACGGGTTCCCGCTTTTCTAGTGGATACAATCCAACAAGGTGTTCCCATGTCATGGATACAACTCGATATGTCACAGCTGCTGAATGATGTTGACAGGTCCAGTTAGAGACACGTTTCTGCACGAGCTTTCCCTATGTAACCCCAACAAACTGATAAGGTCAGAGGACAGTTATGTAATTATATCCTTGGTCTCCCTACCTGAAGGTGATGTGGGGGGGGGGGGGGTGATGTGGCGGCATCTTCACCTTCAGCGGGCGGTGAAGGCGAAGCGGCAGTGGCGGCTTTGGCTGCGGCGTCCTTTTTGTCTTTTGCGTCACTAGCCGCTGCTGTTGCACGAAAGACCCAACACAGGAAATTATGTTGAATGATCAAAGAAACCGACTATATACGCAATTTCCCTTGTTAACCTCATATCCCCGAGTGCTTAAAGGATGCAAAGGAGGGTCCTGTAAACTTTAGTGTGTGTGTGTGTGTGTGTATGTGTGTGTGTGTGTGTGTGTGTGTGTGTACAAGTCTGTATTTATCAACAAACTGACAATTTACCAAACAGCACAAAAATGAAAAAAAAAGATTCCGACCGACCCTATTTTTTTTCCGACCATGTTACCCGAAACACACCACTTTTTTTTGGGGGGGGCCTTAGTTATATTTTGTCTTCGAAAAAATAAATAGCAATTATAATTGTCAAGGTAAGTCAAATATTAAATTAAATTTAAAAATCAATTCAAGTGACTTTATTAGCTGTGGCATTCATCGCAGCTAAAAAAAAATTACAAGTCAAAATAGGTTTGGAATAACTGTAGGATGCAATCATGATATATATACATTATTCTCTTTACCAGTCTGAGATGTGTGTGTTGAGATGGGTGGGTCAGTGGTAAGTCCCAGCCAGGCGGCCACTATGTCATAGCTTGAGTCTCCAACAACACCTGTAATCACACTTCTTCGTCAATGATCCGTCATCCATGGGTCATTCGCCACGCAAGCGACGAGTCACGTGACTCAAGCTACTAACCTAATTGCTTCATTTTTTGTGTGTGTGGGTATTATTTGGTGTGGGGGATAAAGCTGGCGGCGTCAGGTGGAGAACAAACACAGTCGCTAAAACGAAAGGTAAGTCCCAGCCAGGCGTCCACTTTGTCATAGCTTGAGTCTCCAACACCTGTAATCACACTTCTTCGTCAATGATCCGTCATTCGTGGGTCATTCGCCACGCAAGCGACGAGTCACGTGACTCAAGCTACTAACCGAATTGCTTCATTTTTTGTGTGTGTGGGTATTATTTGGTGTGGGGGATAAAGCTGGCGGCGTCAGGTGGAGAACAAACACAGTCGCTAAAACGAAAGGCCCATGAAACAAATATTACAGAAACAAATATTACAGACGGGTTCCCGCTTTTCTAGTGGATACAATCCAACAAGGTGTTCCCATGTCGTGGATACAACTCGATATGTCACAGCTGCTGAATGATGTTGAGACACGTTTCTGCACGAGCTTCCCCTATGTAACCCCAACAAACTGATAAGGTCAGAGGACAGCTATGTAATTATATCCTTGGTCTCCCTACCTGAAGGTGATGTGGGGGGGGGGGGGGGTGATGTGGTGGCATCTTCACCTTCAGCGGGCGGTGAAGGCGAAGCGGCAGTGGCGGCTTTGGCTGCGGCGTCCTTTTTGTCTTGTGCGTCACTGGCCGCTGCTGCTGCTGTTGCACGAAAGACCCAACACAGGAAATTATGTTGAGTGATCAAAGAAACCGACTATATACGCAATTTCCCTTGTTAACCTCATCATATCCCCGAGTGCTTAAAGGATGCAAAGGAGGGTCCTGTAAACTTTAGTGTGTGTGAGTATGTACAACTCTGTATTTATCAACAAACTGACCCATGAAACAAACAGCACAAAAATGAAAAAAAAAATCCGACCGACCGACCCTATTTATTTTCCGGCCATGTTACCCGAAACCGAAACACACCACTTTTTTGGGGGGGGCCTTAGTTATATTTTGTCTTCGAAAAAATAAATAGCAATTATAATTGTCAAGGTAAGTCAAATATTAAATTAAATTTAAAAATCAATTCAAGTGACTTTATTAGCTGTGGCATTCATCGCAGCTAAAAAAAAATTACAAGTCAAAATAGGTTTGGAATAACTGTAGGATGCAATCACGATATATATACATTATTCTCTTTACCAGTCTGAGATGTGTGTGTTGCGATGGGTGGGTCAGTGGTAAGTCCCAGCCAGGCGTCCACTTTGTCATAGCTTGAGTCTCCAACACCTGTAATCACACTTCTTCGTCAATGATCCGTCATTCGTGGGTCATTCGCCACGCAAGCGACGAGTCACGTGACTCAAGCTACTAACCGAATTGCTTCATTTTTTGTGTGTGTGGGTATTATTTGGTGTGGGGGATAAAGCTGGCGGCGTCAGGTGGAGAACAAACACAGTCGCTAAAACGAAAGGCCCATGAAACAAATATTACAGACGGGTTCCTGCTTTTCTAGTGGATACAATCCAACAAGGTGTTCCCATGTCATGGATACAACTCGATATGTCACAGCTGCTGAATGATGTTGACAGGTCCAGTTAGAGACACGTTTCTGCACGAGCTTTCCCTATGTAACCCCAACAAACTGATAAGGTCAGAGGACAGTTATGTAATTATATCCTTGGTCTCCCTACCTGAAGGTGATGTGTGGGGGGGGGGGGGAGGGGGGATGATGATGTGGCAGCATCTTCACCTTCCGCGGGCGGTGAAGGGGAAGCGGCACTTTTCACTTCTTTGGCTACCGCACACACCCACACCAACCTTAAAATGACTTCTTCAATTGCTCCTTCTCAGTCCTTGGGCAACATCTTTTTTTGGTCTCTGCTTTGTTCCCACTCACCGCGGACATTTAATCCTTCTTTACCTTTGTAAAATATGCAAGTCATAATCTGGTGTGCCCACTTTCTTACCTGAAGGTGACGTGGGAGAGGTGGGTGATGTGGCGGCGTCTTCGCCTTCAACGGATGGTGGGGGCGATGCGGCAGTGGCGGCTTTGGCTGCGGCGTCCTTTTTGTCTTTTGCGTCACTGGCCGCTGCTGCTGCTGTTGCACGAAAGACCCAACACAGGAAATTATGTTGAATGATCAAAGAAACCGACTATATACGCAATTTCCCTTGTTAACCTCATATCCCCGAGTGCTTAAAGGATGCAAAGGAGGGTCCTGTAAACTTTAGTGTGTGTGTGTGTGTGTGTATGTGTTTCTCGACTTACAACGCCGGACGGTGGTAAGAAATTAAAATCACACAATTACCTTTTAATTTGCCCATAGCGCCAACGCGGCCCAGTGACGCCAGAAGCATCCTTTTGCCATAGGACTGACTAGCCACCTAGAAATTGAAAACAAGTCAATATTCAAGAAACGTCTTAATGGATATTTCCGCACAGGATGCTAAACTCACCAAACAACAACAACAACAACATATTCATGAAACATCAAATAATAAATTGAAGTTTAGTCAATGAATTTTCAATTTATCAACACTTATAAACCAAATGTCTGCTTGTAATTTTGATTGATCACAAAATGCATTTCGCTACAAAGATTGAAAACGGACATCTGCATGTTGACATGTTACATCTTACTATCTTAGTCCTAGTAAAATATAAAGTTGGTACTCTACAAATATTGGTAGTTATGGACCAAAATCTAACACTAAAACAAAACTGTGAATAGATAAACTTACAAGTATTCATAATTTTGAGGAGAATTCAGGGCTGAGCCCTGTTCAATGTTTAAGTTCACAACACAAAAGATTCAAGTGTCTACATTTAGCCAAAGATGTTGGGTGCCCGACACACAGTTCCAACTAATATTAAGAGTACAAAAAGAGCTGTGTTTATACATTGAGTTTCCAACACAAAAGTGTGTGCATGTACTAGTAGGCCTTTATTCAATCATTGAAATGGTTTAAAAGGAAATGCTCATTGGCCAGCGCCGTGTGCAGGATAATCGCGGAAAACTGGTTAAAGTTGTTCGCCAAGATTGGACAATTGAAAGGTCACGCCCACCCCCTCCCTCCTCATCTAAACGGGAAAGGTGTCCCAATCAAGGCAACTCAATATGTACTGAATAGAACAACACAGAGGAAGAATCAGAAGGAGTTTGACATTGATCATAACCAGACGCACTTTTGTAGTACTAGTAGATTGAGAATCGCATGAGGCTTGATTGAAAGTTAACGCATGGTGCATGCGTCGCGTAGTGAATTTGGACCAATTAGAGAGCGCCGTTTCCTTTAGCCCGGTAGTTGACAACATTTGTTTACATCTTCATTCTTACAGCGATCATCGAACCGACAGAGGGGGAGGGGTGTAGAGACAAAGATAGTGATACAGTAAAACCTGTGAACAACAAACCTCTGAACAAAGGAAACCTCTCAACAGTGAACTCTGGTGTTGGCACAAATTGGTTATTCTATGATACTTGTTCCCTCTGAACAAAGGAAACCTCTCATTAGTGAACTAATTTCTCTGGTCCCAAGGGTGTTCACTATTCTGTATTCACAGGTTTTACTGTACTTGACTGAACTGTAGAATGATAAAAGAGGACCAGAGTGAAAAAGATTTTTACATTGAATGATAGATCAAAGGGCCGAGATCAAAACCCAACAGCAAAGACATTTATCAGAGCAATGCACAACTATACGTGACCGCGTACCAGCCGCGATCGGCTGGATGGAATACTAAAACAAACAAACAAAACCCCCAAATCACACGGATAATACCAGTTCTCTGCGATAATTACGCATGCGGCGCGTCCCAATAAGGGCGGCCATTTTAAAATCACAATCATGGTTTTAATCATTGATTGAGGGTCATTATTAGTATAGCTGTATACTAATTTTTTTCACAGTATCAAAACAATAAAAGAAATATGGTACATACTCACACTGTAGCATTGTCTTAAAAGTCGATTTGATGATTATCATTTTTCCTTTGTATTGATTCTGTTCAGTAAAATATCGAGATCCCTTTATTGGGACACCTTTCCTGTTTAGATGAGGGGGGAGGGGGTGGACGTGACCTGTCAATTGCCCAGTCTTGGCGAACAACTTTAACGCGTGCCAATACCAGTTTGCCGCGAAAATCCCGCAAGCATTGCCTTCATAATGTCATGGCGATCAAAAATCGGCTATGCTTGAGTTGAGGAGAGAGTCCTGTTTTCAAGACTGAAAATATGTATCTTTTTTGATAGCCCAAAAATCAACTGTTTGTTCGAGCAAAACTGCATCGCTCCCCGTCGTTACAATCATTCAAGAGAGCTTGAATTTCTGAAGACGTTGGTACTAATTACATTATTGTGGGATGATTTAAACGGTAGATATGACAGTTAATAAATTATGTTGTTTTCGTCAGAATTTCATTGTTTTCCTTTCAATCTTTCAAGTTTCATCCCCTTCGAAGATCTTTGTTCGACCAAAATTGCATCACTCGACGTTAAAATCACGAGTACATAGCCTAAATCAAGCTTGAGCTACTTAAAACTTTGATACTAATTACATTTGTGGGCAATGGTTTATTTCGAGCCATGTGTAACATTTATACTGATTTATGTATTTCGTTTCCCTCAAAAATTAGAAATCTAAGAAAATTAATGGCGCCAAACGCGGTTGACGGAAATATTCTGATAATTATTCAAACACAACTTCATTATAAAATCGAATGGCAACTGCAACACATTGCAAGTATCTGTAACAGTTACAGACTCTTTCGATACAAATTAAAACAAAACATAAGCCATTTACCTTCTTTGCAAAATTGGTGTTCAATCTCGATCCATTTCCAACCACCAACCCTAGCGGGTTATCCAGATCCCAGAAGGGAAGATTACTCTAGGGTGTAATGTCGGAGTTATCGTTCTTTCTCAAGATCTCGAACAAATTCTTCAGACGATGACCCGAGTTGGTGGTAAGGGACGGAACTGTGTTAATATGGACTTTTATGACAAAAAAAACCAAAAAACATGTGTTGTATCCCTTAGATAATGAAACAGCAAAAAAAAAACGGAACAGTTTTCTGGCAAACTACCAGTTTGCCACTTTCTTCCCCAGTTTGCTACAAGTAAGGTGAGGATACTCATGGATTTTGCCACATTACGCCTCTTAGAAGAGTATATATATAGGTTACAACACGAGTGGTTTTTTATATGGCTTGTATTTCAGTCAAGACCCAGCGGATGAATATCATCGG
>NC_090253.1:50981260-51046260 GCF_037325665.1 Littorina saxatilis | reverse complement strand
TATTCAGCTTAACGAAATCAAACCCTTCTCACTTACATAGTGGATCATTAGTAGTGTCGAATACCGAACAGTGTGTTGCTCTGAAATGCGTAGAGTATTACTTGAGACAGCTTTGCAATACATCACGTCAGCAATACTTTTGAAATCGATTCAGTATTTAACTCCAGAGCGGAGTGTTGAGAAATCAGAAACGCTGCGTGGCCTGTATAGGACATAAGTAATTTGGGTGCTGACGATACCACCACAAAGACACGTCTGAATTATCAGGTATGTTTACTCTATGTGTTTTTTCTCAATTGTGTGTGCGTCTATGGAGGGAAAAACAGGAAAAAAGCAAGAAAGTAAGTTTATTTAAAAAGTAAGAAACAGAGAACAACGTAACCAAGAGCTGTCAGAAAACGAGTCAGTGATAGACACAAGTTAAAGCGGTTTGTTAAAGCTGTGACAGGTATGAACACATCACCATACAGTCAGCCATATTTAATTGGCTTGTAAGAAATTGAATTGGTTAACCTGACAAACCCGATAATATGATTTTATGATCAAACATGTTTATTACAAATGTGTCAAAGACCGATGATCTCTGTGGGTATAATGTAACAAGTCGCGTAAGGCGAAATTACTACATTTAGTCAAGCTGTGGAACTCACAGAATGAAACTGAACGCACTGCATTTTTTCACAATGACCGTAGTCCGCCGCTAGTGCAAAAGGCAGTGAAAGTGACGAGCCTGTTCAGCGCGGTAGCGGTTGCGCTGTGCTGCATAGCACGCTTTACTGTACCTCTCTTCGTTTTAACTTTCTGAGCGTGTTTTTAATCCAAACATATCATATCTATATGTTTTTGGAATCAGGAACCGACAAGGAATAAGATGAAATTGTTTTTAAAACGATTTCAGAAATTTAATTTTAATCATAATTTTGATATTTTTAATTTTCAGAGCTTGTTTTTAATCCGAATATAACATATTTATATGTTTTTGGAATCAGAACATGATGAAGAATAAAATAAAAGTAATTTTGGATCGTTTTATAAAAAAATAATTTTAATTACAATTTTCAGATTTTTAATGACCAAAGTCATCAATTAATTTTTAAGCCTCCATGCTGAAATGCAATACCGAAGTCCGGCCTTTGTCGAAGATTGCTTGGCCAAAATTTCAATCAATTTGATTGAAAAATGAAGGTGTGACAGTGCCGCCTCAACTTTTACAAAAAGCCGGATATGACGTCATAAAAGACATTTATCGAAAAAAATGACAAAAATGTCTGGAGATTTCATACCCAGGAACTCTCATGTAAAATTTCATAAAGATCGGTCCAGTAGTTTAGTCTGAATCGCTCTACACACACACACACGCACAGACACACACACACACACACACACACACATACACCACGACCCTCGTCTCGATTCCCCCTCTATGTTAAAACATTTAGTCAAAACTTGACTAAATGTAAAAAGAACAACCGTAACATACAGGGTGTTTCAAAAAGTGTGTCGTTAAAACCTGGGACATCGTCAACAAGCGTATTTAGCCCAAAAGATTCGGTTATTAAAAAGGGTGTTTTTTGAAGCTAGAGCTTTGACACTTTGCACACTTCTGGGGATTGATGATCTTCCGATATGACCCCAATTTAGTTCGGGTCACAGTGTGGTCATGTGCGATTTCTAAAACTAAACATTGAGGAATTCTCTGATGTTTTTGAAACTATAGCCTCCAAAATTCATACACTCACATGTACATGTATTCATGATCTTCAGACATGACGCAAATGTATCTGCTGAAGAATAACAATCTTTACTAAAAATATCCAATGAGCTAACAAGGAAATAAGTCTCCTTCATGAAAATGTCATTGTTTGATTTGAGCTCACAGCTTAGTGTCTGGCTAGTTTAGTGGTGATGACCTCATGCTATGAGGTGATTACATCATTGTGTCAGAAATGAGGTCACTCAAGTGTCAGATCATATTTTGTTGTCTTGGTCAGCCAAGTATTAATCCTATCAATTTGGATGCAACTTGGGCAAACAAATGTTTTGGTTTGTTTCGTTTTTTGTTTTTTTCTCTTAAAATGTGGAGGGTGTTGAGTATGAGGTTAGTCCAATGTTATGGGATACGACGAAGGGGTGTCGTATAAAGCATTTGCATTTTTTGTTTAGGTAAACTGATGTACAATGTGTGCCATTTTATTTTTAATAAAGATATTATTAATTGCTGTAAACATGAACTAGCAAGCGTTGTTTAGTGTTTTTTTGTAAAATATGTGTACGTATTGCCACTGACACGATTGGTATGCTTGCAGAAGCTTTACTTTAACGTTAACGATTGCCCATCGCCAGCATGTGTTCAATAAGTCGTTTACAACGGTGTTATATTCCACATAACATTGCCAGAGAAAAGCGGATAACCTAGGGCTTCATGTCAACAATGATTGTTTTATGGTAGTAAATTGTGTCTCTATTTGTTTCATGTGCCAGTTATGGAAAAGCACGCTATACTGCTTATAGCTGCCTATATATACATGCATATATTATTCTCGGGTGACTATTGCCACTCTGTCACCATCTGCACCACAAAACAATCTGAACAAACACCGTCTTACCGAATATGGTGATTTTGATTTATAAAACACAAAAGCACTAGAATGCCCATTAAGGTACAATCAGATATTATCAGTTTCTTTCATAAGCAGGTGGTATAAAAGACCAGTTTCAGATAATGAAAACACATATTCAAAGGTAACATTTGTGTAAGGTACATTAGACAAATGGACTTTGATAGAAGGAACATTGATTGTTTTATTATTTTGTATTACAAACATTGATTTTAAGTCTATTTGGATAGACACATAAAAAAGCGGTGTCATGATTAAACATGCAGGTAGCTACAACTACCCACCTGCATCGACCAATTTCTTGCCTTAAAAGATTTACACACAAAGGCCGCCTTTTCCAACAATATCAAAACGAGTGGCCATGCAACTAAAGGTACGACCATAAATGCCACATACCATTGGCATTGCTCTTTCTCCGGTCTATTTCATGGGATTTATTCTCAACAGTGTACTCATGTAGTTTCCAAAGGTACGTAGTAATGATTAGAAGTATATTATGCCTATGGCCAAACGTTCTACCTAAATGCCAAGCGTTTAAATATTTGACAAAATTAGAGTACACAGTACATACACAAATAAACAATTATGTTAAGCTTGGAAGTTCAAATCAATCAAATTCAACTAACTATTAATTAACAATTATTGTTATTTTACAAATCATGAACTGTGAATACAATAAACACAAAACATACAATAAACTTCACTTATAAAGGTACATTAGTCTATCGAACGCTTTTTTCATGGCAAGCAGATTGATTGTCGTCAACTGTTTTGTTTTCCAGTGAGAGACATTTTTGCGAAAAGTACCATACCATCTGATTATCTATCTGACTTTGTTTTACTTCTTAATGGTGTGGATACATAGTCAATACAGTGTTTACATATCACCTGTTGCACACAACACAGGAGTAAGCAGTATATATACCCTTACACACATGACTAGAACGTGCTACGCTGTGTGTGTGATACGGTATTGTGCGGAATCGTATTGACACGCTCCTGCGTGTATCAATGTACTAGAGTTTATCTATTATGTGTTTAGTCACAGGTGTATAACCTAGCTACAATGGAACCCGCATATAAGAAAGTCGAGGAGATTTTTTTCCGCTTTCATATATCCGAGGTTTTTCTTATCCATGGACTACGGATATAAGACATATTTTGGCAATGTATCTATCTAATCCGAGGAAATATGTTGTCATCATTTTGTTTTGTTAAAGTGTTGCATCATATACCAGTAGGCAGTCGCGTGAATGCGCATATAATTATTAATGTTTTTGTTTGTAATATCATGTCGTTGGGTTTAGTGTGTGAGTGGGAATTAATATGTGTATTTTATGTTTTATGAAGTTATAAATAAAGAGAAAGTTAAAGAACGATAGACAAGGATCGATGTTTAAGGCAACGCCTTTTCTTGCAACCTACCCTTACACTCAAAGCACTAGTTTGATAAAAGATGAAACAAGTCACGTGAAGCGATATTAAAACATTTAGTCAAGCTGTCGGCATCAAAGTAACAGATTAACACCAAAAAACAGTCATAGCCGATACCATAATTATTGAGATAGTCTCGAAAAACCACACCGAAAAAACCGAGACGGGTCAAGCACGTGCGTAGCGTGCGAACGCAGTACTTAATTAAACATATTTTCTGTAATGTTGAGCACATTTTTAGAGTAAACATGACATATGTATACGTTTTTGAAATCAGGAAAAATTGGGGAATACGATGCAATCATTTGTGAATATGTTAGTGAAAATTCGATTTTAATGACAACTTTAACAAGCAAACTAAGTATCTATTTTGTTACGCTGTGGAGCTGAAATTCAATCCCATAGTCCGGATTTTGTCGAAGGTTGCTTGACCAAAATCTCAATGAATTTGATTGAAAAATGAGGGCGTGACAGTGTGGCCTCAACTTTCACAAACAGCCGGATATGACGTCATCAAAGACATTTATCGAGAAGACGAAAAACAATTCCGGGGATATCATACCCAGGAACCCACACGTTAAGATTTATGAAGATCGGTACAGTAGTTTTCTCCGCATCGCTCTACCCAAACACACACACACACACACACACACACACACACACACACACACACACACACACACACACACACACACACACACACACACATACACACACATACACACACACACACTAACACACACTAGCACGCACACACACACACACACACACACACAAACACACACACATACAAACACACACATTCACTCTAACACACACACACACACACACACACACACACACACACACACACACACACACACACACACACTAGCACACACAAACACACACACGCACACTCACCCACAGACACAAACATACACACACACACACACAAGATAAACCCAACCTGGTAGGCAGGGGGTAAAAGCAATCTTAAAGTCAAAGTAGCCCAGATATTTCTAACTTAAAAAAACAAAAACTGCAAGAACAAATCGCTTTTTTGCAAAACCATTGCCAAATCATGTCTACCACAGGATTCAAAGTGAGTGGTACTGATTGAATTCAAGTCATTTGAAGGTGCAAAACACCAAGTAAAAAGATAGTTTGACTGTAGCAGGTAAAAGCGTCATCAGGCTTCGCATTTCAGAAGTTGTGTTACGTCTTGCTGTTTTTACTTTTCTGGATAATTTTAAATCTCCCCGATAACATTTTATACGACCCAATCGGATCAAATAGCATAATGCATGTATTGTGCGTTATACATCTATTGTATATTGCGCAATATTGCCATATTTCTGCAAATACCATTGCCAGCAAAACGCCAGACTATACAGAAATACTACTGATACTGGTAGAATGACGTACGACTCTATCCATGTGCTCAACCTTACTCTAACTTACAGTCAATAGCAAACAAACAATGGCGACTGCACATGAGAGCGAACAACAAAAATACCAAAAAGCACTATACTCACGTGAAAATGACAAAAACGAAACAAATAATTGTGCCTGAGGAAGACCTTAGTGGTCAAAACGTCACCATTATGTTTCGTTGTCGTCATTCCGAAGTGAGTACAGTGCTTGTTGGTCTTTTTACAGTCAATACACAAATACGACTTATACTGGTAGAATGACGGATCTCGTCATGTATTCTACCTGCATATTCTTGTCAGCCAATAGGTGATTGTTAAATGCATATGAATATGTTGCTTTCCGGCATTATACTTAGACTGCAATTGTAATGAAAAGATTCAGCACACCTAGATACCGCCCTGATATGGCCCTTCGTGGTCGGCTGGGCGTTAAGCAAACAAACAAACAAACAAACAAACAAGCACACCTAGATATTTTTCTGACCCATGCCGGCAGCAAGATGTGTGCTCTCCTCCTTTTGGTTTATATAAACGACATTGTTGATAATATTGAATCAGTGATTAAACTATGTGCAGATGATACCAGCATGTATTTAAGCCTCGATGACCCTTTCCGTAGAACTGACATACTTAATTCTGATTTAGGTAAGATTGCAAATTGGGCCATTAAATGGAAAGTGACATTTAATCAGTCGAAAACAGAGTTAATATCCTTTTCCGGTCAACGATGTATACAGAAATTCCCCCTTGTTTTTGGCGATGTAGCCCTCATAGAAAAAGAAAGTCATAAACATTTAGGTGTTGTTTTCCAAGATAATTGTAAATGGGCCTTACACATACTGTCTTGTACAGTCTGTTGTGGCAACTTGTCGAGTACTCTTATAAATATAGGCTTGGTCGAAAATCCATATAGAGGCAATGTATAAATCCTTTATTTTACCTCATTTTGATTATTGCGATGTTGTGTGGGATAATTGTTCAAAGAAGCTTTCAGATGAGCTGGAGAAGCTGCAACTCGAATCCATTAGAATTATTGTTGGTGCTGTTAAAGGCACTTCACACGAAAAATTGTATACAGAATCTGGCTTTATACCACTTACAGAGCGAAGACGTCGTCACAAATTAATGTTATATTATAAAATGGTCCACGGCAATGTACCAAATTACCTCAACGTTTTATTGCCACCTCTTGTTTCTGACCTAAATCCCTACCACCACAGACGCCCACTAGAGCGTAAGACTCCCCAGTGTAAATCAGATTTGTACAAGTCATCTTTTATTCCTTCTGCAACTAGTCTCTGGAATAAGTTGCCTGAAAATATACAACAATGTGATTCTGTTGGTCTGTTCAAGCGACATTTCACAGCTTTTGATATTTCAATTCCACCATATTACTATTCCCCAAATCGCAAAACTGAAGTTTTGCATTGCAGGTTAAGACTTGGAATGAGTGATTTACAATATGATATGTTTAATCGCCACCTAGTAAACAACCCGGAATGTTCTTGTGGTTATTTTGCTGAAACTGTTCTTCACTATTTGTTATCATGTCCCCTGTTTAATGATGCAAGAACCGCAACAATCGGTACATTAGCTCCAGAATTTGTTAATATTGACACACTCCTGACAGGTGATTCAAACATTTCCATATTTGAAAATAGTGCTATTTTTGTTGTTGTCCAAAGCTATATTGAGAAATCAAACCGCTTTGGGACACCTTAGTTCGATGGTTTTTTTGTTTTTTTAAAAAATATATTACTTGGGGCCCATCTACTTTTTGATATTTTGTTGTGTCTTTCGTTCTCGTTTTGTATTTGTTTTCGTTTTCAGTATTGACACAGATTGTGTTCGATAATTCAAACTAAGTTTTCCTTGTTGTTTTTCTCCTTTTTTTTTTTTTTCCTTTTTTTTTCCTTTTTTTCTTCTCTTTTTTTCAAAAAAATTGTCGCATTGATCATATTCCGCCATGACATTTCAGCCATGTTTATGTGAACACTTATCATAAGTTTTAAACTTGTTGTGCTCCTTTTTAATGATGTTGTTATATTAAATAAAGTAAAGGTAAATACCGTAATGATGTACATAAGCTATGCATATCAATACTTTTCAACTAGTGAAAAGTAACTCTTATAATTAGACGTTAGAAAATCAATCCATCTGCATAGCACACACGTCAGTGCTCAGAAAAAAGGCAATGGAAACTGAATTTACGATTATTTTTATTCTGCAAGCATTTTCACAATTACATCACTTTTTTCTCTATTGTGTTTTTCACGGTTCTTTCCTTTCTTGTACACTACATTGTTTCTCTTATTCTCAGGTAGACGCGTTAAAAACAGCGATGAATCCTCTTCTTGGTGTCATTCTCCTGGGATGTCTAACTTGCACAGGTGTAGTATAAATACTCTTTGTATTTCACAAATGTACATGGAATAATAATAATAATATTAACTGGACATTTTTAAGTGCCTAACCTATGGCTCTAGGCCCTTTACAAAAGAACACATATATATACAGAATAGAACAATTAAAAGTACAACCTACATAAAACAAATTATTGTGGTCCGAGCAAGTTTGGTTCCGGCAAAGGCCTACACATGCGACAGTATAAAGGTGAGAATGGCCGAGGCTTCTCACGCGTGCGACTTGAACACGGCTGTGATCAAGGTCGTAACACCTTTGTCGAGTGCCTATCTCCAATTGTGATGGAAAGCGCCTGTGCTTGAGTTGGGGTGACGGTATGAAACAGAGAAAGAGAGGATGGGGGATAGACAGAGAGAGAGAGAGAGGATAGGGCAAAGAGAGAGAGAGAGAGGATAGGGCAAAGACAGAGAGAGAGGATGGGGGATAGACAGAGAGAGAGAGGATGGGGCATAGACAGAGATAGAGAGGATGGGGCATAGACAGAGATAGAGAGGATGGGGGATAGACAGAGAGAGAGAGGATGGGGGATAGACAGAGAGAGATGATGGGGGATAGACAGAGAGAGAGAATGGGGGATAGACAGAGAAAGAGAGGATGTTGGATAGACAGAGAGAGAGGATGTGGCATAGACAGAGAGAGAGAGGATGGGGCATAGACAGAGAAAGAGAGGATGGGGGATAGACAGACAGAGAGAGGATGTGGGATAGACAGAGAGAGAGGATGTGGGATAGACAGAGAGAGAGGATGGGGCATAGACAGAGAGAGAGGATGGGGATAGACAGAGAAAGAGGATGTGGGATAGACAGAGAGAGAGAGAGGATGTGGGATAGACAGAGAGAGAGGATGGGGGATAGACAGAGAGAGAGAGAGGATGGGGGATAGACAGAGAGAGAGAGGATGGGGGATATACAGAGAGAGAGAGAGGATGGGGGATAGACAGAGAAAGAGAGGATGGGGGATAGACAGAGAGAGAGGATGGGGGATAGACAGAGAGAGAGAGAGGATGGGGGATAGACAGAGAGAGAGGATGGGGGATAGACAGAGAGAGAGAGAGAGAGGATGGGGCATAGACAGAGAGAGAGAGAGAGGATGGGGGATAGACAGAGAGAGAGGATGGGGGATAGACAGAGAGAGAGAGAGGATGGGGGATAGACAGAGAGAGAGAGAGGATGGGGGATAGACAGAGAGAGAGAGAGGATGTGGGATAGACAGAGAGAGAGGATGGGGGATAGACAGAGAGAGAGAGAGGATGGGGGATAGACAGAGAGAGAGAGGATGGGGGATAGACAGGGAGAGAGAGAGGATGGGGGATAGACAGAGAAAGAGAGGATGGGGGATAGACAGAGAGAGAGGATGGGGGATAGACAGAGAGAGAGAGGATGGGGGATAGACAGAGAGAGAGAGAGGATGGGGGATAGACAGAGAGAGAGGATGGGGGATAGACACAGAGAGAGAGAGGATGGGGGATAGACAGAGAGAGAGGATGGGGGATAGACAGAGAGAGAGAGAGAGGATGGGGGATAGACAGAGAGAGAGGATGGGGCATAGACAGAGAGAGAGAGAGAGGATGGGGGATAGACAGAGAGAGAGGATGGGGGATAGACAGAGAGAGAGAGAGAGAGGATGGGGGATAGACAGAGAGAGAGGATGGGGGATAGACAGAGAGAGAGAGAGAGGATGGGGGATAGACAGAGAGAGAGGATGGGGCATAGACAGAGAGAGAGAGAGGATGGGGGATAGACAGAGAGAGAGGATGGGGGATAGACAGAGAGAGAGAGGATGTGGGATAGACAGAGAGAGAGGATGGGGGATAGACAGAGAGAGAGAGGATGGGGATAGACAGAGAGAGAGGATGGGGGATAGACAGAGAGAGAGGATGGGGGATAGACAGAGAGAGAGAGAGGATGGGGGATAGACAGAGAGAGAGGATGGGGGATAGACAGAGAGAGAGGATGGGGGATAGACAGAGAGAGAGAGAGGATGGGGGATAGACAGAGAGAGAGGATGGGGGATAGACAGAGAGAGAGAGAGAGGATGGGGGATAGACACAGAGAGAGAGAGGATGGGGGATAGACAGAGAGAGAGGATGGGGGATAGACAGAGAGAGAGAGAGGATGGGGGATAGACAGAGAGAGAGAGGATGGGGGATAGACAGAGAGAGAGGATGGGGGATAGACAGAGAGAGAGAGAGGATGGGGGATAGACAGAGAGAGAGAAGATGGGGGATAGACAGAGAGAGAGAGAGGATGGGGGATAGACAGAGAGAGAGAGGATGGGGCATAGACAGAGAGAGAGGATGGGGGATAGACAGAGAGAGAGAGGATGTGGGATAGACAGAGAGAGAGAGGATGGGGGATAGACAGAGAGAAAGAGGATGGGGGATAGACAGAGAGAGAGGATGTGGGATAGACAGAGAGAGAGAGAGGATGTGGGATAGACAGAGAGAGAGAGAGGATGTGGGATAGACAGAGAGAGAGGATGTGGGATAGACAGAGAGAGAGGATGTGGGATAGACAGAGAGAGATGATGTGGGATAGACAGAGAGAGAGAGGATGGGGATAGACAGAGAAAGAGGATGTGGGATAGACAGAGAGAGAGGATGTGGGATAGACAGAGAGAGAGGATGGGGATAGACAGAGAAAGAGGATGTGGGATAGACAGAGAGAGAGGATGTGGGATAGACAGAGAGAGAGGATGTGGCATAGACAGAGAGAGAGGATGGGGATAGACAGAGAAAGAGGATGTGGGATAGACAGAGAGAGAGAGGATGGGGATAGACAGAGAAAGAGGATGTGGGATAGACAGAGAGAGAGGATGTGGGATAGACAGAGAGAGAGGATGTGGCATAGACAGAGAGAGAGGATGGGGATAGACAGAGAAAGAGGATGTGGGATAGACAGAGAGAGAGAGAGGATGTGGCATAGACAGAGAGAGAGGATGGGGGATAGACAGAGAGAGAGAGGATGTGGGATAGACAGAGAGAAAGAGGATGTGGGATAGACAGAGAGAGAGGATGTGGGATAGACAGAGAGAGAGAGAGAGAGGATGTGGGATAGACAGAGAGAGAGAGAGAGGATGTGGGATAGACAGAGAGAGAGAGAGAGGATGTGGGATAGACAGAGAGAGAGAGGATGGGGATAGACAGAGAAAGAGGATGTGGCATAGACAGAGAGAGAGAGGATGTGGGATAGACAGAGAGAGAGGATGTGGGATAGACAGACAGAGAGAGGATGGGGCATAGACAGAGAGAGAGAGGATGTGGGATAGACAGAGAGAAAGAGGATGTGGGATAGACAGAGAGAGAGGATGTGGGATAGACAGAGAGAGAGAGGATGTGGGATAGACAGAGAGAGAGAGGATGTGGGATAGACAGAGAGAGAGAGGATGTGGGATAGACAGAGAGAGAGAGAGGATGTGGGATAGACAGAGAGAGAGGATGTGGGATAGACAGAGAGAGAGAGGATGTGGGATAGACAGAGAGAAAGAGGATGTGGGATAGACAGAGAGAGAGAGGATGTGGGATAGACAGAGAGAGAGAGAGAATGTGGGATAGACAGAGAGAGAGGATGTGGGATAGACAGAGAGAGAGAGGATGTGGGATAGACAGAGAGAAAGAGGATGTGGGACAGACAGAGAGAGAGGATGTGGGATAGACAGAGAGAGAGGATGTGGGATAGACAGAGAGAGAGAGGATGTGGGATAGACAGAGAGAGAGGATGGGGGATAGACAGAGAGAGAGAGGATGTGGGATAGACA
Organism: Littorina saxatilis; assembly: GCF_037325665.1. Classification (NCBI taxonomy): domain Eukaryota; kingdom Metazoa; phylum Mollusca; class Gastropoda; order Littorinimorpha; family Littorinidae; genus Littorina; species Littorina saxatilis. The sequence continues at coordinate 51,034,613 of NC_090253.1, read as the reverse complement.
GAGAGAGAGAGGATGTGGGATAGACAGAGAGAGAGGATGGGGGATAGACAGAGAGAGAGAGGATGTGGGATAGACAGAGAGAGAGGATGTGGGATAGACAGAAAGAGAGGATTCGGATAGACAGAGAGAGAGAATGGGGGATAGACACAGAAAGAGAGGATGGGGGATAGACACAGAAAGAGAGGATAGGGCATAGACAGAGAAAGAGAGGATGGGGGATAGACAGAGCGAGAGGATGGGGGATAGACAGAGAGAGAGGATGGGGCATAGACAGAGAGAGAGGATGGGGCATAGACAGAGAGAGAGGATGGGGGATAGACAGAGAGAGAGGATGGGGGATAGACAGAGAGAGAGAGAGAGGATGGGGGATAGACAGAGACAGAGAGAGGATGGGGCATAGACAGAGAGAGAGGATGGGGCATAGACAGAGAGAGAGAGGATGGGGGATAGACAGAGAGAGAGGATGGGGGATAGACAGAGAGAGAGGATGGGGGATAGACAGAGAGAGAGGATGGGGGATAGACAGAGAGAGAGGATGGGGGATAGACAGAGAGAGAGAGGATGGGGCATAGACAGAGAGAGAGAGAGGATGGGGGATAGACAGAGAGAGAGAGAGGATGGGGGATAGACAGAGAGAGAGAGAGGATGGGGGATAGACAGAGAGAGAGAGAGGATGGGGGATAGACAGAGAGAGAGGATGGGGCATAGACAGAGAGAGAGAGAGAGGATGGGGGATAGACAGAGAGAGAGGATGGGGGATAGACAGAGAGAGAGGACGGGGGATAGACAGAGAGAGAGAGGATGGGGGATAGACAGAGAGAGAGAGAGGATGGGGGATAGACAGAGAGAGAGGATGGGGCATAGACAGAGAGAGAGAGAGAGAGGATGGGGGATAGACAGAGAGAGAGAGGATGGGGGATAGACAGAGAGAGAGAGGATGTGGGATAGACAGAGAGAGAGAGGATGGGGCATAGACAGAGAGAGAGAGGATGGGGCATAGACAGAGAGAGAGAGGATGGGGGATAGACAGAGAGAGAGAGAGAGGATGGGGGATAGACAGAGAGAGAGAGAGGATGGGGGATAGACAGAGAGAGAGAGAGGATGGGGGATAGACAGAGAGAGAGGATGGGGGATAGACAGAGAGAGAGAGAGGATGGGGGATAGACAGAGAGAGAGAGAGGATGGGGGATAGACAGAGAGAGAGAAAGGATGGGGGATAGACAGAGAGAGAGAGGGGATGGGGGATAGACAGAGAGAGAGAGGATGGGGGATAGACAGAGAGAGAGAGAGGATGGGGGATAGACAGGGAGAGAGAGAGGATGGGGGATAGACAGAGAGAGAGGATGGGGGATAGACAGAGAGAGAGAGGATGGGGGATAGACAGAGAGAGAGAGAGGATGGGGGATAGACAGAGAGAGAGAGAGGATGGGGGATAGACAGAGAGAGAGAGGATGGGGGATAGACAGAGAGAGAGAGGATGGGGGATAGACAGAGAGAGAGGATGGGGCATAGACAGAGAGAGAGAGAGAGAGAGGATGGGGGATAGACAGAGAGAGAGAGGATGGGGGATAGACAGAGAGAGAGGATGGGGGATAGACAGAGAGAGAGGATGGGGGATAGACAGAGAGAGAGGATGTGGGATAGACAGAGAGAGAGGATGGGGCATAGACAGAGAGAGAGAGAGAGGATGGGGCATAGACAGAGAGAGAGAGAGAGGATGGGGGATAGACAGAGAGAGAGAGAGGATGGGGGATAGACAGAGAGAGAGAGAGGATGGGGGATAGACAGAGAGAGAGAGGATGGGGGATAGACAGAGAGAGAGGATGGGGCATAGACAGAGAGAGAGAGAGAGAGGATGGGGGATAGACAGAGAGAGAGAGAGGATGGGGGATAGACAGAGAGAGAGAGAGGATGGGGGATAGACAGAGAGAGAGGATGGGGCATAGACAGAGAGAGAGGATGGGGGATAGACAGAGAGAGAGGATGGGGGATAGACAGAGAGAGAGGATGGGGGATAGACAGAGAGAGAGGATGGGGGATAGACAGAGAGAGAGGATGGGGCATAGACAGAGAGAGAGGATGGGGGATAGACAGAGAGAGAGAGGATGGGGGATAGACAGAGAGAGAGGATGGGGGATAGACAGAGAGAGAGGATGTGGGATAGACAGAGAGAGAGAGAGGATGGGGGATAGACAGAGAGAGAGGATGGGGCATAGACAGAGAGAGAGAGAGAGAGGATGGGGCATAGACAGAGAGAGAGAGAGAGGATGGGGGATAGACAGAGAGAGAGAGAGGATGGGGGATAGACAGAGAGAGAGAGAGAGAGGATGGGGGATAGACAGAGAGAGAGAGGATGGGGGATAGACAGAGAGAGAGGATGGGGCATAGACAGAGAGAGAGAGAGAGGATGGGGGATAGACAGAGAGAGAGAGGATGGGGGATAGACAGAGAGAGAGAGAGAGGATGGGGCATAGACAGAGAGAGAGAGAGGATGGGGCATAGACAGAGAGAGAGAGAGAGGATGGGGGATAGACAGAGAGAGAGAGGATGGGGGATAGACAGAGAGAGAGGATGGGGGATAGACAGAGAGAGAGGATGGGGCATAGACAGAGAGAGAGGATGGGGGATAGACAGAGAGAGAGGATGGGGGATAGACAGAGAGAGAGAGAGAGGATGGGGGATAGACAGAGAGAGAGAGAGAGGATGGGGGATAGACAGAGAGAGAGAGAGGATGGGGGATAGACAGAGAGAGAGGATGGGGCATAGACAGAGAGAGAGGATGGGGCATAGACAGAGAGAGAGAGAGAGGATGGGGGATAGACAGAGAGAGAGAGAGGATGGGGGATAGACAGAGAGAGAGAGAGGATGGGGCATAGACAGAGAGAGAGGATGTGGGATAGACAGAGAGAGAGAGGATGGGGGATAGACAGAGAGAGAGAGGATGGGGGATAGACAGAGAGAGAGAGAGAGGATGGGGGATAGACAGAGAGAGAGAGAGAGGATGGGGGATAGACAGAGAGAGAGAGAGGATGGGGCATAGACAGAGAGAGAGAGAGAGGATGGGGGATAGACAGAGAGAGAGGATGGGGGATAGACAGAGAGAGAGAGGATGGGGATAGACAGAGAGAGAGAGGATGGGGATAGACAGAGAGAGAGAGGATGGGGATAGACAGAGAGAGAGAGAGGATGGGGATAGACAGAGAGAGAGAGGATGGGGGATAGACAGAGAGAGAGAGAGGATGGGGCATAGACAGAGAGAGAGAGGATGGGGGATAGACAGAGAGAGAGGATGGGGGATAGACAGAGAGAGAGAGAGAGAGGATGGGGGATAGACAGAGAGAGAGAGGATGGGGGATAGACAGAGAGAGAGAGGATGGGGGATAGACAGAGAGAGAGGATGGGGCATAGACAGAGAGAGAGAGGATGGGGGATAGACAGAGAGAGAGAGAGGATGGGGATAGACAGAGAGAGAGAGAGATGGGGGATAGACAGAGAGAGAGGATGGGGGATAGACAGAGAGAGAGAGGATGGGGGATAGACAGAGAGAGAGAGGATGGGGCATAGACAGAGAGAGAGAGGATGGGGATAGACAGAGAGAGAGAGAGGATGGGGGATAGACAGAGAGAGAGAGAGGATGGGGCATAGACAGAGAGACAGAGAGGATGGGGGATAGACAGAGAGAGAGGATGGGGGATAGACAGAGAGAGAGAGAGGATGGGGGATAGACAGAGAGGGAGGATGGGGCATAGACAGAGAGAGAGAGGATGGGGCATAGACAGAGAGAGAGAGAGGATGGGGGATAGACAGAGAGAGAGAGGATGGGGGATAGACAGAGAGAGAGGATGGGGCATAGACAGAGAGAGAGAGGATGGGGCATAGACAGAGAGAGAGAGAGGATGGGGGATAGACAGAGAGAGAGGATGGGGGATAGACAGAGAGAGAGAGAGAGGATGGGGGATAGACAGAGAGAGAGAGGATGGGGGATAGACAGAGAGAGAGAGGATGGGGGATAGACAGAGAGAGAGAGAGGATGGGGGATAGACAGAGAGAGAGGATGGGGGATAGACAGAGAGAGAGAGAGGATGGGGGATAGACAGAGAGAGAGAGAGGATGGGGGATAGACAGAGAGAGAGGATGGGGCATAGACAGAGAGAGAGGATGGGGCATAGACAGAGAGAGAGAGAGGATGTGGGATAGACAGAGAGAGAGAGGATGTGGGGATAGAGAGAGAGAGGATGGGGGATAGACAGAGAGAGAGGATGGGGCATAGACAGAGAGAGAGAGGATGGGGGATAGACAGAGAGAGAGGATGGGGCATAGACAGAGAGAGAGAGAGGATGGGGGATAGACAGATAGAGAGGATGGGGGATAGACAGAGAGAGAGGATGGGGCATAGACAGAGAGAGAGGATGGGGCATAGACAGAGAGAGAGAGAGGATGGGGGATAGACAGAGAGAGAGGATGGGGGATAGACAGAGAGAGAGAGGATGGGGGATAGACAGAGAGAGAGAGGATGGGGCATAGACAGAGAGAGAGAGAAGATGGGGGATAGACAGAGAGAGAGGATGGGGGATAGACAGAGAGAGAGGATGGGGGATAGACAGAGAGAGAGAGAGGATGGGGGATAGACAGAGAGAGAGAGGATGTGGGATAGACAGAGAGAGAGGATGGGGGATAGACAGACAGAGAGAGAGGATGGGGGATAGACAGAGATAGAGGATGGGGGATAGACAGAGAGAGAGAGGATGGGGGATAGACAGAGAGAGAGGATGGGGGATAGACAGAGAGAGAGAGGCTGGGGGATAGACAGAGAGAGAGAGGATGGGGGATAGACAGAGAGAGAGAGGATGGGGCATAGACAGAGAGAGAGGATGGGGCATAGACAGAGAGAGAGGATGGGGGATAGACAGAGAGAGAGAGGATGGGGGATAGACAGAGAGAGAAAGAGGATGGGGGATAGACAGAGAGAGAGGATGGGGCATAGACAGAGAGAGAGGATGGGGCATAGACAGAGAGAGAGAGAGGATGGGGGATAGACAGAGAGAGAGGATGGGGGATAGACAGAGAGAGAGAGGATGGGGGATAGACAGAGAGAGAGAGGATGGGGCATAGACAGAGAGAGAGAGAGGATGGGGGATAGACAGAGAGAGAGAGAGGATGGGGGATAGACAGAGAGAGAGGATGGGGGATAGACAGAGAGAGAGAGGATGGGGGATAGACAGAGAAAGAGGACGGGGCATAGACAGAGAGAGAGAGGATGGGGGATAGACAGAGAGAGAGAGAGGATGGGGGATAGACAGAGAGAGAGGATGGGGGATAGACAGAGAGAGAGAGAGGATGGGGGATAGACAGAGAGAGAGAGAGAGGATGGGGGATAGACAGAGAGAGAGGATGGGGGATAGACAGAGAGAGAGAGAGGATGGGGGATAGACAGAGAGAGAGAGAGAGGATGGGGCATAGACAGAGAGAGAGGATGGGGGATAGACAGAGAGAGAGGATGGGGGATAGACAGAGAGAGAGAGAGGATGGGGGATAGACAGAGAGAGAGAGAGGATGGGGGATAGACAGAGAGAGAGGATGGGGGATAGACAGAGAGAGAGAGATAATGGGGGATAGACAGAAAGAGAGTATGTGGGATAGACAGAGAGAGAGGTTGGGGCATAGACAGAGAGAGAGAGGATGGGGGATCAGGGGCGGACGAGAAAGAAAAAAAAAAAGAAGAAGAAAAAAAAAGATTTTTCTATGCTGATTCTATGACCATTTCTAAGTTCAAATGGCACCAGATGGCACCATTTTGCTTCTTTGGGCAACATTTTTTTCCGGGGGGGCATGCCCCCGGACCCCCTAGCAAATTCGTATTAGAGAGAGAGAGAGAGGATGGGGAATAGACAGAGATGCTGGCAGACAGAGAGAGAGAGAGAGAGAGAGAGAGAGAGAGAGAGAGAGAGAGAGAGAGAGAGAGAGAGAGAGAGAGAGAGAGAGAGAGAGAGAGAGAGAGAGAGAGAGAGATAATGGGGGATAGACAGAGAGGCTTGCAGGCAGACAGAAAAAAATGTCGTTAATATGAAATGCATGGTATGCTTACACTGCTGCCTGTTTTTGTTCTTTTGCCAGGTGCAAACAGCAAAACCCTGAATTGCACACCGGACAATTCTCTGAATGTGTATGAGGGAGAGCATGCCTGCATTCGGTTCTTTCCCAATACGAAAATCAATGACACTGTCAGCTTTGTGATAAAAAAAGGCCGCACGATTAACGACCAAGGTAAGCTTTCGTACCAGACATGACCACAACAAAAAATATTCCCATAGATCTCGAAACTTACAGTCATGTGTTCCATGTATTTTAAACTATACGCTGTTCCATCGAAAACTTGTATTAAGAAAAACAAATGGTTTAAAGAGAGAGAGAGAGAGAGAGAGAGAGAGAGAGAGAGAGAGAGAGAGAGAGAGAGAGAGAGAGAGAGAGAGAGAGAGAGAGAGGATGGGGGAAAGAGTGAGAGAGGATGGGGGATAGAGGGAGAGAGAGAGGATGGGGGATAGAGGGAGAGAGGATGGGGGATAGAGGGAGAGAGGATGGGTGATAGAAGGAGAGAGAGAGAGGATGGGGGATAGAGGGAGAGAGGATGGGGGATAGAGGGAGAGAGGATGGGTGATAGAAGGAGAGAGAGAGAGGATGGGGGATAGAGGGAAAGAGGATGGGGGATAGAGGGAGAGAGGATGGGTGATAGAAGGAGAGAGAGAGAGGATGGGGGATAGAGGGAGAGAGGATGGGTGATAGAAGGAGAGAGAGAGAGGATGGGGGATAGAGGGAGAGAGGATGGGTGATAGAAGGAGAGAGAGAGGATGGGGGATAGAGGGAGAGAGGATGGGTGATAGAAGGAGAGAGAGAGAGGATGGGGGATAGAGGGAAAGAGGATGGGGGATAGAGGGAGAGAGGATGGGTGATAGAAGGAGAAAGAGAGAGAGGATGGGGAATAGAGGGAGAGAGGATGGGGGATAGAGGGAGAGAGGATGGGTGATAGAAGGAGAGAGAGAGAGGATGGGGGATAGAGGGAGAGAGGATGGGTGATAGAAGGAGAGAGAGAGAGGATGGGGGATAGAGGGAGAGAGGATGGGTGATAGAGGGAGAGAGAGATAGGATGGGGGATAGAGGGAGAGAGGATGGGTGATAGAAGGAGAGAGAGAGAGGATGGGGGATAGAGGGAGAGAGGATGGGGGATAGAAGGAGAGAGAGAGAGGATGGGAGATAGAGGGAGAGAGGATGGGTGATAGAAGGAGAGAGGATGGGTGATAGAAGGAGAGAGAGAGAGGATGGGGGATAGAGGGAGAGAGGATGGGTGATAGAAGGAGAGAGAGAGAGGATGGAGGATAGAGGGAGAGAGGATGGGGGATAGAGGGAGAGAGAGAGAGGATGGGGGATAGAGGGAGAGAGGATGGGTGATAGAAGGAGAGAGAGAGAGGATGGGGGATAGAGGGAAAGAGGATGGGGGATAGAGGGAGAGAGGATGGGTGATAGAAGGAGAGAGAGAGAGGATAGGGGATAGAGGGAGAGAGGATGGGGGATAGAGGGAGAGAAGATGGGTGATAGAAGGAGAGAGAGAGAGGATGGGGGATAGAGGGAGAGAGGATGGGGGATAGAGGGAGAGAGGATGGGTGATAGAAGGAGAGAGAGAGATGATGGGGGATAGAGGGAGAGAGGATAGGGGATAGAGGGAGAGAGGATGGGGGATAGAGGGAAAGAGGATGGGGGATAGAGGGAGAGAGGATGGGGGATAGAGGGAGAGAGGATGGGTGATAGAAGGAGAGGGAGAGAAGATGGGGGATAGAGGGAGAGAGGATGGGGGATAGAGAGAGAGAGGATGGGGGATAGAGAGAGAGAGGATGGGGGATAGAGGGAGAGAGGATGGGGGATAGAGAGAGAGAGGATGGGGGATAGAGGGAAAGAGGATGGGGGATAGAGGGAGAGAGGATGGGGGATAGAGGGAGAGAGGATGGGGATAGAGAGAGAGAGGATGGGGGATAGGGGGAAAGAGGATGGGGGATAGAGGGAGAGAGGATGGGGGATAGAGGGAGAGAGGATGGGGGATAGAGGGAGAGAGGATGGGGGATATAAGGGGAGAGAGAGAGAGGATGGGGGATAGAGGGAGAGAGAGGATAGGGGATAGAGGGAGAGAGAGGATGGGGGATAGAGGATGGGGGGATAGAGGGAGAGAGGATGGGGTATAGAGGGAGAGAGGATGGGGGATAGAGAGAGAGAGGATGGGGGATAGAGGGAGAGAGAGGATGGGGGATAGAGGGAGAGAGGATGGGATATAGAGGGAGAGAGGATGGGGATAGAGGGAAAGAGAGAGAGAGAGAGAGAGAGAGAGAGAGAGAGAGAGAGAGAGAGAGAGAGAGAGAGAGAGAGAGAGAGAGAGAGAGAGAGAGAGAGAGAGAGAGAGAGAGAGAGAGAGAGAGAGAGAGAGAGAGAGAGAGAGAGATGGGGGATAGAGGGAGAGAGGATGGGGGATAGAGAGAGAGAGAATTGAATTGACTTGAACTTTATTTAACAAGGATTAAGATTTAAGGCTACGCCTTTTCTTACAATCTGTCCTTGGGACGCATGGACACACAATTATATAATTACAAAATTAAAAATTAAAAAGTTAAAAAGTTAACCAACAAAAGGAGGTCGGAAAACGTGATAATAAAGATAACGATGATGATGATGATGACGATGATGATGATGATGATAATGATGATGATGATGATGATGATGAAGATGAGGCATGAAGAGCATACATATGTGGTTATTCATAAAATCAAATGCATACTATGCAGGTAATTATAAATACAAGCTGGTAGCAATCGAACATGTAGCAATAGTACAACAAAAATATGTTCAGAATATACAATGCACAGCATATCTTTGACGTAATACTAAGTGTGGTAAGTCAAAAGGCGTTAAACTACTCAGACATTAAGTGGTTTTTAACACATTTTTTAAAAACTTTTTAATGACATTAAGTGCTTGAAGGATGACGGCAGTGAGTTCCAGACTGATGTACCCGAAAAAGCAAGACTGGTCTTATACAGGTCAATTCGTGGAATTTGTGGGATCAAGTTGACCGACCCATATCTGTGGGTAGCTTTATTAAATAATGATGTAATGTAAATCGGCACTTTACCGTAATACAATGTATGCATGAAAATGGTTCTGTTTAACTTGAGATGCTTTTTCCAGTGGAAGAAAGTTAAGCATGTTTAATTTCATATCTGTTGAGGCATTATCATTTACGATGAGTTTGGCCGAGCGACGATAGAGAGAGTCTAACTTTTTCAAGTGGACATCACTGCTGCCATCCCAGAGCGTCGAAACCTAATTAATGTGAGGCATTACATGAGCATGGTGGAACATTTCCAGAGTCCTTCTGTCCGTCAATTGCTTTAACTTGGATAAGAGGAAAACGTTCTTGGCTACTTTCTTGCAAATATGCTGTAATTGTGCCTGCCACTTGAATTCAAAATCAAGAATTACCCCTAAAACGCGATGCTGTTGAACTTGTTCAATTGATTGCTTATCAATAGTAAGATTTAGTTTGAGTGGAGAAATCTGATGTTTTTGTCTGGTTGCAATTACCATACTTTTAGTTTTTATTGGATGGACAAGCATAGCATTAGCACTACACCAGTTATTTATATCGTTTAAAGCTGTTTGAAGGGAGGACTCTATTACTGGAACAGAAATCACTTCTTACATTACTATCAGAAATGTGGAGTGGCAGATCATTGATATACAGACAGAACAAGATTGGCCCAAGCACTGACCCTTGAGGCACCCCGCATTTCACAGTCTCCTCAGTAGATATTTTACAGTTTAGGGCACTATATTGAGATCTGTCCTGTAAATAGGAAGCAAAAAAGTTACACACTGAACTGTTTCTGATATACAACTGTAATTTCTTTAATACAATTGAATGATCGACAAGATCAAACGCTTTTTTAAAGTCAAGAAACACAGCACCACTGAATTCAGATCGGTTTGTTGCAGACAACCAGGTGTCGCATAGCGTGGTAAGGGCGCTGTGACAAGAATGATTTGTTCGAAAACCAGATTGAAATTGATGGAAAAGGTTTCTGCTTTCTATGTACACGAGCAAATGTTTGTGAATAATTGTTTCCAATGGTTTGGATAAAATGGGTAACAAGGAAATGGGACTAACATTATTCGGGTCGGATACATTTCCGCCTTTATGGAGTGGGATGACTTTTGCTCTCTTTAATAAACTAGGTACAGTATTTTGCTTTATGCAGAGGTTATACATATAAGTAAGTGGTTCAACAGTATATGGTAGAGCTAATTTGGCCAAGTAAGGAGAAATCTTGTCAGGACCCATGGACTTTTTATTCTCAAGGCCTTCTAGCGCCTTACCTACCTCATGCACTGTCATGTCAGGAATAGTGAAAAAATCGTCTGGATTACATTTGTCATTACAATAATCATGTAATTTTGAGAGAGAGACTTCAAAGTCAGAATCAGGACTGTCGCATTTTGCAGATTCATTTAGCCTATTAGCAAGGGACAACACATGGTTATTAAAATCTTCAGGGGATATGGTTGTGGCAGACCGATTTGAGTTCTGTTTATATTTACCTAATATGTTTAATATGTTATTAACAGCCCGCCAAACAGTTGCAATATCTTGCTTGTCCTCGATTAATTTATTACAACAATTTGCTTTTACTTGACGTGTTAATTCTGTCACTTTATTCCTTTGTTTCTTAAAGTCAGACTTCATGTTGTTTGCTTTGTAAAAATCACGCAGGGACATGGCTTCAATAATCTGTTCCGTCAACCATGGGGGAAGAGATGGATATTTCACTCTGTGGTGACGTAGTGGGGCATGCTTATCCACTATAGGATAAAATATATCTAGAAGGGCGCCCAACGCCTCGTCAGCAACAACATGATTAAACACAGAGGAAAATGGTGCTAAACTGAGATCAAAGAAGAACTTGGTTTCATCAAACGTTTTAAAGCTTCTATATTCAATAGTTGTACGGCCCTTGTGCACCGGCTTAGACAACTTGAACGACCAAGAACAAAATATTGAATAATGGTCACTGATGCTTGAAGGTATAGTTTTCACGTTTGACACCATGGAGGTATTATTAGTGTAAATGTGGTCAATCAACGTTGATGTTGTATCAGTCAATCTGGTTGAGGTGTTCACAAGTTGATGGAATCCAAAGAGAGACGTTACTGAGCGCCAGGCTGTCTGGGTTTTATGCAAATCGATGTTTAAATCACCAAGTAACAAAACATTACGATTATATTAGTTATCGTTAGATTTGACTGTGATATCAACATTTATCAGTCTGTATGTCGAGAAAGCTGAAATCATATCAGATCTAGGTGTGAGCCGAGATCTGATATGATTCAGCCTTTCGAGACATTCAGACTGATAAATGTTGATATCACAGTCAAATCTAACGATAACGATTTTATCGCATTCGATTTCGGAACAGTAGGAATCATAAACCTACCTAAGAAGTCAGACAAACGCAAGGGAGGCTACTGCCTTGTATTTAATGTTGGAAATGTTGGATTGTCTTTTCCTGCTTTCGTAGTTTTGCTGCTCTTACTTTTATTTTTTCAGCAACTGGTTCTTTTTCTCAGACAAAATAAGGCATTTATAATGGAAAAAGAACAAAAATATACGGTCGAAACAGATCACCAACAAAGGCTAACAAATTCAGTGGAGTTGCCAGTTTGAAGGAACAGCGAAGAATGTCCCAGTTACTTCCTCAGTCGTACTCTTTTTGACTGTTCGATTTGGCAATTCTGAACGATGGCAGGAACTGAAGTGCGCCAGGCAGTAGGGAGATTTAAAAAACGAAACGTCGGGACGTTTCGTTTTGAAGTTGTGGTAAACGTCATCATTTCGGGGGTCTCTCGCTGGAAAGGTGAAGGTCAACTGAAACGGAACGTGGAACGTCAAAACGCAGTCACGTTTTCCACCCCCAAAAAACGAACAATATTTCGTCAACTTTTGTGAGTATTTTTGCACACTAACAGTTTTATTTGTTGGCCATTTTATGCATTGCTAGATTCATCAACCCTTTCACAGTCTTTCAGCGCTGAGAATGTGTTCATTGGAGGTAGACAACTGTTGTGAACTGAAATATTTTGAAGGGTGCTGATCCTGGTACATTTATCCAACTTCATGGTGAGAAAGCAAATGGCGAAGCAGAAGTAGGTCATCGCATCGAATTTTTATTCTGGCTTCGTATGTGATTTTGTATAAACAAAGTCTGTGTGATTTATTTGGACTGAAAATAATCAAAGTATGCCCGATTCTGGACCACCTCCTAGGGTTTTTTTCCCATTCTGATCGAGGACAGACGTGATAATTTCACTTGAAGATTTATCGCCCTTCCTTCATTCCGAAACGAAACGTGAATACATCTAAATCTTGTCTGCGGCCTATGCCGTCTCGTTTCACGTTACCTTTCGCGGGGTGACTCATTCACCAAACGAAACGAGCTGCAAAACGAAACGTGCTGTCTTTTAAATCTCCCTACTATCAGCGAAGTCCTCTGGCTCATTGTCTGTGCCCAAGAAAGCTTCCAGGTATTTGTGGGTATCGGCGGAATGCATAATAATGTTGTCAAAGCTCAGTCTCGCTTACTACGCATCCAAAATGGCGTCCTCCGACGGCGCTGTGACTGTGTGAAAGATGCTGAAAGTTGTTCGGTTGATGTTGTATGGCTACGACTAAGAAATATGGACAATGGTTCATGCAGGTGCGAACTGTTTAAATCGGCTGCTCATTTCCTGCCTTTTTGTGAGTGATGTGCGCTGAAACATTGCAAGAGATCTCACAGTTTTCTAAGTACTGCCACTACTCTGCCGTCCTCTGACAAAACACAGCAAGTCCATTTTTGTCAAAAATGAGATTTTTATGTCATCATTATGAGCACATCAGCGCGCATTTTGTCAGTAAATTTTAGGTCTCAATGACGTTTAGTTCCTGAGATTTCATAAAGTAAGTCCATTTAAACCGATTTAAGTTCTCAAAAAACAACGGCAGAACACAGCAACTTCCCTTACTGTGTTCTGCCGTTGTTTTTAACAAACCCGAGTTCAAAGAAAACATCGGCAGATCACAGTGATACTTCCGTCAGTAAATGCCTTATTGGTTTTTTTTTATTTTTTACTTGATGTCGTGGTCTCCGAGCGAGAGAGAAAGAGAAAAAAGAGAGAGCGAGAGAGAGAGAGAAAAAAGAGAGAGCGAGAGAGAGAGAGAGAGAGAGAGAGAGAGAGAGAGAGAGAGAGAGAGAGAGAGAGAGAGAGAGAGAGAGAGAGAAAGTGAGAGAGAGAGAGAGAGAGAAAGAAAAAAAAAAAGAGAGAGAGAGAGAGAGAGAAATATGAGGGAGAGCGCTTTCTTGCTTGTGTGTGTGTGTGTGTGTGTGTGTCCGTATGTGTGCGCATTATGTGTGTGTGTGTGTGTGTGTGTGTGTTAGTGTTTGGGTGTGTGTGTGTATGTGTGTGAGAGAGAGAGAGAGACAGAGGGAGGGAGAGAGAGAGACAGAGACAGAGAGAAAGAGAGCGGGAGAGGCGATTTGTCGTTCGCGAGAGAGAGAGAGAGAGAGAGAGAGAGAGAGAGAGAGAGAGAGAGAGAGAGAGAGAGAGAGAGAGAGAGAGAGAGAGAGAGAGAGAGAGAGAGAGATAGAGAGCGTGCGCTTGCTTGTGTGTGTGTGCGTTAAAATGATGTTTAAAGTGTCGGAAGAGAGCACATAAAAACACATTTAAACAGAGAACGTACAAAAACACTGTTCAACACACACATACACGAACGCACGCACGCACGCACACACACCGTCAATCCCTGTAAGAAGGAAGTCGCGCACTTTTCACGTGCAAAACGAAGTAAAAGCGACAAGCCAGAATATATACACACACACACACGCACGCGTGCGCGCTGAAACATCTATCCGGATACACAAGCAACAACAGTCTGTTCGAAGGAAGAGTACTCAGTTAACACTCTGCAAATCTACTAAATGATTAGGAATCAAAAGAAAACAAGTCGCGACGCGTAAGGCGAAAGTACTACATTAATTTAGTCAAGCTGTCCAACTCACAGAATGAAACTGAACGCACTGCATTTTTTCCACCAAGACAAGACAGGAAGTCGCACACTTTTCACGTGCAAAACGAAGTGAAAGCGACAAGAAAAGCGCGCTTTACTGTATTCTTTTTAATTTTCTGAGCATGTTTTAAATAAAACATATCCTATATATATGGTTTTGCAATCACGAAATGATTAAGGATCAGATGAAAGAAAATTTGGATCGATTTCTTAAATTTTATTCGTTGTACTAATTAACCTTTTTGTTTGTTTGTTTGCTTAACGCCCAGCCGACCACGAAGGGCCATAATTTATCAGGGCGGCGCTGCTTTGACATATAACGTGCGCCACACACAAGACAGAAGTCGCAGCACAGGCTTCGTGTCTCACCCAGTCACATTATTCTGACACCGGACCAACCAGTCCTAGCACTAACCCCATAATGCCAGACGCCAGGCGGAGCAGCCACTAGATTGCCAATTTTAAAGTATTAGGTATGACCCGGCCGGGGTTTGAACCCACGACCTCCCGATCACGGGGCGGACGCCTTACCACAAGGCCAACCGTGCCGGTCCCTCTAATTAACCTAATTTCGTTAATTGTGATCACATTTTAAGAGTAAACATGACATATGTATATATTTTATGATTCAGAATTTGTTGAATCTGTTTGCGAAAATATGATGTCAATGACAACCTTAATGAGCAAACTCATTTATTAATTTGTAAGCCTCCAAGCTGAAATACAATACCAAAGTCCGGGCTTCGTCGAAGATTATTTGACAAAAATGTCATCAAAAAAATCGGTTGGAAAATGAGAGCATGACAGTGCCGCCTCAACTTTCACAAAAAGTCGGATATGACGTCATCAAAGACACTTATAAAAAAAAATTAAAGTCTGGGGAAATTATACTAAGGAACTCTCATGTTAAAGTTTCAGGCAGATCGGTTCAGTAGTTTTTTCGGAACCGATCTACACACACACACACATCACCACAACCCTCGTCTCGATTCCCCGTCTGTATATAACTTGACTAAATGTAAAAAAAAAAAAAAAAAACAGAACCTTACGCGTCGCAGGGAAAAGGGCTTTTTCCTATTAAGAGTCCCATAAGCCATCAGGTAAAACAAAATAAACATTGTAAATTTATTTAGTCATTGTTGCTTACTCGGTCAGAAATGAATTTCTCGCATACAATTAATAAAGCAGAACTCAGCAAGAACTGTTGTTGTGATCGGTCACTATCTTAACTTGTGACAAGCATTAAGAAACAAGAAAACATCGCCAAAACACAGCAACTTCCCTTACTGTGTTCTGCCGTTGTTTTTAACAAACTCGAGTTCAAAGAAAACTCCGGCAGAAGACAGTAACGTCCCTTACTGTGTTCTGCCGTGGTTTTTAACAAGCCTGAGTACAACGAAAAACTTGGCAGAACACAGTAAGTCCACTAATTGGCTCATAACTCTTTAATCTTACCACTATTTTTGAAATAGACCAAAGCTATAAATTCAGAAATCATCCCGACGCTTTATTGCAGTAAAATGTCCAGCGAGAATGCTTTTGTTTTAAATATAGAGCTGAGAACAGAAAACCGCGTTTTTCTCGAAACGTGATTTTTGGACTTACTGTGTTTTGTCAGAAGAAGGCCTAGGGCAGTACTGGTACTTTCAAGGTCAGTTTTGTTTATGGCTGTTCCAACTACCTCAGTCGGTAAGGTTGTAACATTCTTTTCTACTACTTCTCTGTTAAAGCTGGGTGGGAAAAGTTTGATTTTATTCATTGCACAGCTTAATCTTTCTGATTCAATTACTTTTCTTTTATGAATTTGTGATTTTAAAAAAAGGGAGACATTTGTTTCCTTCAGGTGAGATATTATTCTTCAAAATTAGAATTGGAAAGCTACTTCCTGCGCGATGTCAATTCACTAGGAACTTCCTGCGCGATGTCAATTGATATACAGTTCCTAGTTGACCAATGACAAAAGCTGTTTTTGTCATGTGATCAATAAAAACGCGATAATTACATTTAATGTTATCCATCAAATCAAAAAAATCGTCAGACCAAGCTGAATGGGATGCGGGATTTCTATATACAAAGCAGAGGAGAAAAGAATTCGAATTCTTATACGAAATTTCGAGCCAAAGGCATTCAATACTGTTCACTTCCAAATCAGCCCTGCGCTTAACAAACGTTGCTATGGAATCATGGACATAAACAGCAAGACCAGTATGTTGTACTTCCATACTGTCACGTCGGATTACAGAATAATGAGGAATCCGCAACATATCATCACAGATGCGTGAGTCTAGCCTTGTCTCTGAAATCCCAAACAAATGCGTTATGAGAGAATGTTGATTTAATAACACGCAGAGATCAGGAATTTTTTTCAAAAGATGATAAATGTTCAAGTGACCGATATTCAGTCCAGCGGCTGAAGCAAATGACGACATGCTTATAAATGTTAAGACACATGCGGACCAGACACAATATACGCACATACTGGACGTTGTAGAGGGAATGTTCCAGCTTTGCCAGTAAAGGCACAAATCCTTGTCGTCTACGAATTACACAATAGAGTTCTAAACAATGTGCTACGAAGTGTCACTGGCACGTCAGACGATATGAAGTAGTGCTAGAACCGAAGGGAAAGAAACACACTCTTTCCTCAGTGTCCACGTCACACAGACAGGCAGTCCCTATACAACGCAAGGCACAACTAAAACACAGATAGAGACACTGCACAAAGGTGCAACATCCCTTCGAACTTTATCGTGAGAGTATAAGCGCAACACAAGCTCTATAGGTTGTATAACACTACTAGGACAATTAACCAAAAGATGTTTACCCAAGGTGACCCGGCGATCGCGCTCACGCACACATACACACACACACACACACACACACTTATACTCGCGCACGCACTCACACACACACACACACACACACACACACACACACACACACACACACACACACACACACGCACACACATACACACATACACACACACACACTAGAGGGAGAGAGAGAGGGAGAGGATGGGGGATAGAGGGAGAGAGAGGATGGAGGATAGAGGGAGAGAGGATGGGGGATAGAGGGAGAGAGAGAGAGGGGATGGGGGATAGAAGAATATAGGATGGGGGATAGAGGGAGAGAGAGGATGGGGGATAGAGGGAGAGAAAGAGAGAGAGGATGGGGGATAGAGGGAGATAGGATGGGGGATAGAGGGAGAGAGAGAGAGAGGATGGGGGATAGAGGGAGAGAGAGGATGGGGGATAGAGGGAGAGAAAGAGAGAGAGGATGGGGGATAGAGGGAGATAGGATGGGGGATAGAGGGAGAGCGAGAGAGAGGATGGGGGATAGAGGGAGAGAGAGAGAGAGGGGATGGGGGATAGAGGGAGAGAGGACGGGGAATAGAGGGAGATAGGATGGGGGATAGAGGGAGAGCGAGAGAGAGGATGGGGGATAGAGGGAGAGAAAGAGAGAGAGGACGGGGGATAGAGGGAGATAGGATGGGGGATAGAGGGAGAGCGAGAGAGAGGATGGGGGATAGAGGGAGAGAGAGAGAGAGGGGATGGGGGATAGAGGGAGAGAGGATGGGGGATAGAGGGAGATAGGATGGGGGATAGAGGGAGAGCGAGAGAGAGGATGGGGGATAGAGGGAGAGAAAGAGAGAGAGGACGGGGGATAGAGGGAGATAGGATGGGGGATAGAGGGAGAGCGAGAGAGAGGATGGGGGATAGAGGGAGAGAGGACGGGGGATAGAGGGAGATAGGATGGGGGATAGAGGGAGAGCGAGAGAGAGGGGATGGGGGATAGAGGGAGAGAGCGAGAGAGGGGATGGGGGATAGAGGGAGAGAGCGAGGACGGGGGATAGAGGGAGATAGGATGGGGGATAGAGGGAGAGAGAGAGAGAGGGGATGGGGGATAGAGGGAGATATGATGGGGGATAGAGGGAGAGCGAGAGAGAGGATGGGGGATAGAGGGAGAGAGCGAGAGAGAGGACGGGGGATAGAGGGAGAGATGATGGGGATAGAGGGAGAGCGAGAGAGAGGACGGGGGATAGAGGGAGAGATGATGGGGGATAGAGGGAGAGAGAGAGAGAGGACGGGGGATAGAGGGAGAGAGGATGGGGGATAGAGGGAGATAGGATGGGGGATAGAGGGAGAGCGAGAGAGAGGACGGGGGATAGAGGGAGAGAGGTTGGGGGATAGAGGGAGAGCGAGAGAGAGGATGGGGGATAGAGGGAGATAGGATGGGGGATAGAGGGAGAGCGAGAGAGAGGATGGGGGATAGAGGGAGAGAGGATGGGGGATAGAGGGAGAGATGATGGGGGATAGAGGGAGAGCGAGAGAGAGGACGGGGGATAGAGGGAGAGAGGACGGGGGATAGAGGGAGAGAGGATGGGGGATAGAGGGAGAGAGGACGGGGGATAGAGGGAGAGAGGATGGGGGATAGAGGGAGAGAGGATGGGGGATAGAGGGAGAGAGGACGGGGGATAGAGGGAGAGAGGACGGGGATAGAGGGAGAGAGGATGGGTGATAGAGGGAGAGATGATGGGGGATAGAGGGAGATAGGATGGGGATAGAGGGAGAGCGAGAGAGAGGATGGGGGATAGAGGGAGAGATGATGGGGGATAGAGGGAGAGCGAGAGAGAGGACGGGGGATAGAGGGAGAGAGGACGGGGGATAGAGGGAGAGAGAGATGATGGGGGATAGAGGGAGAGCGAGAGAGAGGATGGGGGATAGAGGGAGATAGGATGGGGGATAGAGGGAGAGCGAGAGAGAGGATGGGGGATAGAGGGAGAGAGAGAGAGAGGGGATGGGGGATAGAGGGAGAGAGGACGGGGATAGAGGGAGATAGGATGGGGGATAGAGGGAGAGCGAGAGAGAGGATGGGGGATAGAGGGAGAGAGAGAGAGAGGGGATGGGGGATAGAGGGAGATAGGATGGGGGATAGAGGGAGAGAGAGAGAGAGGGGATGGGGGATAGAGGGAGATAGGATGGGGGATAGAGGGAGAGCGAGAGAGAGGATGGGGGATAGAGGGAGAGAGCGAGAGAGAGGACGGGGGATAGAGGGAGAGAGGACGGGGGATAGAGGGAGAGAGAGATGATGGGGGATAGAGGGAGAGCGAGAGAGAGGATGGGGGATAGAGGGAGATAGGATGGGGGATAGAGGGAGAGCGAGAGAGAGGATGGGGGATAGAGGGAGAGATGATGGGGGATAGAGGGAGAGAGGATGGGGGATAGAGGGAGAGCGAGAGAGAGGATGGGGGATAGAGGGAGAGAGTGAGAGAGAGGACGGGGGATAGAGGGAGAGATGATGGGGGATAGAGGGAGAGAGAGAGAGAGGGGATGGGGGATAGAGGGAGATAGGATGGGGGATAGAGGGAGAGCGAGAGAGAGGATGGGGGATAGAGGGAGAGAGCGAGAGAGAGGACGGGGGATAGAGGGAGAGAGGATGGGGGATATAGGGAGAGAGGATGGGGGATAGAGGGAGAGAAGATGGGGGATAGAGGGAGAGAGGATGGGGGATAGAGGGAGAGAGGATGGGGGATAGAGGGAGAGAGGATGGGGGATAGAGGGAGAGAGGATGGGGGATAAAGGGAGATAGGATGGGGGATAGAGGGAGAGCGAGAGGATGGGGGATAGAGGGAGAGAGGATATGGGGGATAGAGAGAGAGAGAGGATGGGGGATAGAGGGAGAGAGAAGATGAGGGATAGAGGGAGAGAGGATGGGGGATAGATGGAGAGAGAGAGGATGGGGGATAGAGGGAGAGAGGATGGGGGATAGAGGGAGTGAGAGAGAGAGGGGATGGGGGATAAAGTAAGAGAGGATGAGGGATAGAGGGAGAGAGAGAGAGAGGATAGGGGATAGAGGGAGAGAGAGAGAGAGAGGATGGGGGATAGAGAGAGAGAGAGAGAGAGAGAGAGAGAGAGAGAAAGAGAGAGAGGATGGGGGATAGAGAGAGAGAGAGAGAGAGACAGAGAGAGAGAGACAGAGACAGAAAGAGAGACAGAGAGAGACTGAAAGAGAGAGAGAGACAGAAAAAGAGAGAGAGGGAGAGAGAGAAAGAGAGAGAGGGAGAGAGAGAAAGAGAGAGAGGGTGGGGGATAGAGGGACAAGACAAGACAAGACAAAATGTATCGATTGGATTTCTCTACTTTGAGTCATGTGACGTCAGAGGCCGACAAAACTTTATAATTTGGCGTTTCAGGTTGACCGAAACTTTAAAGGAACTACAAAACACACGTGCGTCATGTGTTTGATTGCATGTGTGTGTGCTGTTCAATGTCAAAACAAAAACAAAGTCAGTATATGACGTGTGTTTTGTAGTTCCTTGGAAGTTTCGGTCAACCTGAAACACCCAAATAGGAAGCAAATGTGTTTGATTGCATGTCAGTGTGTGTGTGCTCGTTCAATCGTCAAAACAACAACAAAGTCATAGTACCTGAAAGGAATTCGATCGATACATAAATGTTATTTGCGTGTTTGACCAAAATATGACATTTTACACAGATCTCGACAGTCATTGTTCACCTCGACCGCTAGCGCGGTCTCGGAGAACAATGACTGTCTCGATCTGTGTAAAATGTCATATTTTGGTCAAACACGCAAATAACGTATAATCTTTATTATCGAGGTTAATAGATAAGCAAGAATATTGCTTTTTTACATCCAGCCCTCGCCCTAATATAGGGTCAACAAGAACAGAAAACAATATAATCAAAGAACTATCACATCAAACTTAATACATTATAACTGTATATATGTTACAAATTGATAAATAAATTGTCATACTGCATTTTAAGTACAATTTCCAATGATAAAAGTGTCAATTTGTAACATAACTTAATTTAGATCTGCATATTATTATAATTTTGTTTAACATGCACATACATTTTAAATGAATTGATGAACCATTCAGCACATGTGTAGTTGCATTATGTGCGACATATACATTTTTTTTTTTTAAGCTGTCTGTGTTTGTTTTGTGCTTAAGAAAAATAGGCAGTGAGTTCCATAGGACCGCACCTGAATAAAGAAGGCTTGATTTGAAAAGGTCAATACGTGGAGTCGGTATTATGATTTTTAGTCTGTTATAGTTCAAAATAAAATTATCACGTAATGTCTCCGGTGCATATCCTGACATCACTTTATGCATTATAACACCTTTATTATACAATAATCTTTTTTGAAATGGTAATACTTGCACATTTTTATAATCAGATTCTGAAGGAGTGTGATTTATTAGCATAAGCTTAACTGCTCTTCTGTGAAGACTGGCTAAAGGTTTCAAAACATTAGCACTTGCACAATCACATACAGTGGATGCATAATCAATATTTGACAAGATGTGATTTAAAAAAAATAAAAATCGCGAGTGGAGATTTAAGAAATGTTTTATTTTTGATAACTGATATATTTTTGGGGAAGCAATCTTACAGATGTAATCAATGTGATCATGCCATGATAGATTATTATCAATCTTTACACCAAGGTGACACTTCTTCCAATACTTGATTTTTAATATAAAGAGGTGGAATGCTCGATAATAGATTTTGTCGTTTCTGTCTTGTGGTTATGAGCATTTTTTTTGTTTTTGTTAAGAGACATATGGTTTAACTCTGACCAATTCAGGAGTACATCAATGCTTTCTTGGAGAGTTTTTGATAAATAATTTATGGAATGGTGACTAGAATGAATAGTAGTGTCATCTGCAAACAACTCACAGTTATTACGTATGCAAAGTGGTAAATCATTGACATAAATGGAGAACAATATTGGGCCTAAAACAGATCCCTGTGGGACCCCATATTTCAAAGTACTTTCATTTGAATATGATGCATTAGTAAATGTAATTTGTTTTCTATTTAAAAAAAAAAAGATTTAAGAATATTAATGGTGGTGCATTGCATGCCATATATTGACTATTTTCTGATGAGAAGAGAATGATCAATAACATCGAACGCCTTTGTATGAGGGAGAGAGAAAGAGTGAGAGAGAGAGAGAGAGAGAGAGAGAGAGAGAGAGAGAGAGAGAGAGAGAGAGAGAGAGAGAGAGAGAGAGAGAGAGAGAGAGAGAGAGAGAGAGAGAGAGACTGAGAAAGAGAGAGAGACTGAGAGAGAGAGAATATGAATACGAATACGAAAGTTTATTCAGTTTTAGGCCAGAGCCCCTTCTGAAGGGTATGCGCCCATATACAACATAATCATAGTAGAATATTGTGTTGTTTCATAAATGACCCAAATTTGTACACATCAAACAGTAATACATGTGTACATAAATCATGTCACAGTGATTAATCTTTTCATTCCCTGATAAATATATTGTGCTAATTTGGATATTTGACTGACATTTCCAGTAGACATAAGCAAAGTATATCGGTACATACATGGATGATTATAATATTTTGGCTTTATCAATAATACTCTTAGGTCACGTAGAGCAGGACAGCAAAACATAAAGTGTAATTCATTTTCTTCAGCCAATTTACACAGACGACACAACAAATCTTCCTCACTCCGTACACAATACCTACATCTGTGTACAGCAAGATCCTATACACCGAACCTAAATTTAGTTAATGCACTTTTCACATAGCTGTTTATGTCCATATCTATATACGCTTCAGTACTGCTTCCGGTCTTAAACAATCTGTATGTAGAAAATAGATCACTGCTTTGCATATGGTCGTTCCAGTCTTGCCATCTGCAATCTATCAATCGTTGTCTGAAACATTTCAAAAATCCACCAATACTGTCCACCCCTTGGTTGTACCATACATCTGCAAACCCATGAGAGAACAAACACTTTCGAACATCCGTCGCCCATGTAATCTTGCCATTACAATCTAACTTATAGAGAACTTTGTATGCTTTACATGGAATCTTAGAATTTTCCATTCTTGTTAGTTTTAGCCAATATGTAATGCACTTTACATATGAGTTTAGATATATTGGAAATCTTCCCAATTCACCATATACAAGGTCGTTTGGTGTTCTCATGTCTACATGTAGGAATCGTTTCATGGCGAATAAGTGCAGTTTTTCTATTTCCGTACCTTTTTGGAAAGCCCAAATCTCAGTACCATATTGCACAATCGGTTGAACTTGAGAATTAAACAATTTCGTAAACAATTTGTAAGAACTACTCTCTAACTTGTGCAACACACGAAGTATACCAAACACTGCCCGTTTACCCCTACTCACCAAATCTTGACATAAAACATTAAAACTGAGTCTCGTGGAAAAAAAATATTCCTAAATACTTATAAGCGTTAACAACAATAACTCTATCTGCACCATAATTCCATTTTTGACAACTATCTAAATATCCTCCTTTACGGAAAACAATAATATTAGTTTTGTTCATATTAACTTTCAACTCCAATCGAGAAGCTGCATTGTACAAATTATTCAGCTGTCTTTGCAGGCCAACAACAGTTGTGGAGAGCAATACAATGTCATCAGCAAAAAGCAATATGAAAAATTCAACAAAATCAAATGTCACACCATGTTTTCCATTTTCCATTACTTCCAAAGCTAATTCATTAATAAATAACGAAAACAACACAGGGCTACATACATCACCTTGTTTTACCCCATATGTACAATTGATTACATCAGTAAATTTAGCGCCACATCTTATTTTAGCTTTCACATCCAAATACATGCTTTTCACACAACGATGCAATTTTCCTCTAATACCGTTTTTCATAAGTACAGGCCACAGAAGTTTCCTAGAAATCGAATCGAATACCTTCTCAAAATCAACGAATGCTACATACAATTTTCTGTTATTTGTAAACTGTTTTTGAATGGCCGCCAGGAGTCTGAAGATATGGTCAACTGTTGAATGATCTTTTTTTAAATCCAGCTTGATGTTCACCAGTAATGTCATTTATGATAATCCATTCCTGTAATCTGTTATTAATTATGGAGCTATATAATTTACTGCTGACATCACACAGTGATATTCCCCTGTAGTTATTGGTGTCATTTATCTGACCTTTCTTAAACAGAGGCAAGATTATTGATTCCTTCCAGTTGTCCGGGTAAAAACCACTATCAAACAAGACATTAAACAACCTTACCAAAAACATCACCACAGCCTCACCCGAATGCTTGAACAACTCACCAATCAGCCCATCTGGACCAGCAGACTTTCCGTTCTTCAGCTTTCTAATTGCAAGAGTGACCTCTTCTTTCGAAATCGGTCTATCTAATACATGTTCAACAACATCCTCATCATTTCCTTCATCATTAACATCAGCATTTTCATCCACAGCACCATCAACGACGTCCACTATAGCTACATGTGTGTCCTTCTCTAATACATTCTTAAAATGTT
The DNA here is from genome assembly GCF_037325665.1 of Littorina saxatilis. Classification (NCBI taxonomy): domain Eukaryota; kingdom Metazoa; phylum Mollusca; class Gastropoda; order Littorinimorpha; family Littorinidae; genus Littorina; species Littorina saxatilis. The sequence goes on along the minus strand of NC_090253.1, from coordinate 51,010,144 downwards.
GGAACCAATCATCTAAAGTAATGTTATGACGCGGCTGCGTTTTCCTCCGTGAAAGTTTCTTCATAGTTTCCCAAAATATACTCAGAGGCAAAAGAAACGCAAATGCTGCAGTGAAGATGGGTTACACATGAATTGTAATGTCGATTTAATTATTTCAGGTTAACAATAACAAGGGAACGAATTGACCAATACAAAAACCATACGGAAAAGTGTATTGGGATGAGAGCATGACGTGCCATATTCCACTGAACACTGTTTCAAGACTGTTGAAAGTCAATAGCGTGTTGCTCCTCCCTGGGCGTTGATGACAGCGGCGCACCTCCGGTACATAGAGAGGACGAGGTCATTGATTTGCTGCTGAGGGACCTGAGCCCACACCTGGGTCACGGCAGCACGCAGTTTGCTGCTGTGCGGCGTCTCTGGGCAAGGGCATTACTCCTTCTTTGCATGATGTCCCAAAAATGTTCGATTGAGTTTAGATCCGGAGATCGAACAGGATGAGGCAGGAGGTTGACGTTGTTATGACGCAGGAAGTCCTGAGTAGCACGTGCAGTATGGGGACGGGCATTGTCTTGCTGGAAAATGGAGTTCCGGTGCCTCTGGACAAATGGAACCACATAGGGACGCAGGACTTGATTGATGTAGCGGTCTGCATTGACATCATTTCCACGAGCTTGGCCGACGTTCTAAAAGACGACAAGCCTCACTCGCGAATTGACACCAATGGCGCCCCATATCATGACGCTGGCACCTCCCCATCGATTATGCTGCAGGATGTTATGGTTAGCAAACCGCTGTCCAGGTCTTCGCCAGATCCGGACACGCCCATCGCCAGGTTCCAGGCAAAAGCGCTTCTCGTCCGAAAAAAGAACCCTCCGTCAGTCCCGATGGCACCAGTGGGCATGCTGCTGGGCCCAGGCCAGACGATCCAGGCGATGCTGAGCTGTCAAGACAGGACGTCGAGCAGGACGCCGATTTACCAGGTTCTGCCCACCAAGGCGTCGGCGTACAGTTCTGGCACTGGCGGGTTCTTCATGCACCCCGAATGTGTTACGGGTTCTGTTGGCGGCAGTTTCGAATGCATCTCGCTGGTGTTGATGGACAAGATGGCGATCTTGTCGGGCTGTTGTTACCCGAGATCTGCCACGTCCGGGTAAGTCGCAGGTACTGTTAGTGACATGAAAACGTTGCTGCAGGAGATAAACCGTGGTGACATTTACTCCAAATATGCCCTAGCAACTTGCTAAACTGATTGTCCGGCATCAATTCTCACGATCGCCTGTTGGCGCTGATCTGGTGATAGTCTCGGCATCGCGCCTGTGTCACAGAAATGAATGTTGTAACAGTTTTGTGAGTATTGTACAGCTTGCCTGAACACTCTGAACACGTAAAGCTGCTTTTCCACATTGTGCATGTGCTGAAAGTGGTCCCCATGACGGTTTGGAATCCCCGTCAACAAGACCTCGCGTGTGACCCAGATAACGGCAAACACGGTTCTGACAAGATACGACCGCTAAAACAACACGTGCAGAACATGCTAGTATCATGATTTTATTTTTATTTCAAGTCCATAAAGGTTTAATTAACGCATCCTTTATTTGCGCTTCTTTTGCCTCCGAGTTTAGTTTCTGCGATTTTACTGAGCTGCTCAAGTCAGCGAGTAGACCAGCGTTGTAGCTTTTCTTTTCCCTAACAATCAGGTATTTATATTCACGCCTAGCAATGCAATATAGATTTTTATCAATAACATCTTTTGATTTTCTACATTTATGTGACATCTTACGGACATGACTTCTTGCTGTTTGACATTCATGGTCAAACCATCCTCTCTGTAACGACTTACCACCTATTGACATTCTTTTTTTCATGCATTCACCTTGCTGTTTTATGACATCATTGAACTTGTTCAGTGCGGCGTTAACATCTGTCTCAATTAAGGCAGCAGCATTGACAAGTTCGTACTGTACATCACCTGAGTTCATTAAAGAGGAGAAGGCAGCCGCACATTCAGTCTTCCAACAATATTTGACAACAAATTCGTCAACCTCACAACCAGCTTCATTCATAATGGCATTCGGCATACATCTTTTAACATTCAAAACCAACTCCACCGGCATATGGTCTGATTCAATACGCTCTAAAACATTCAACTTGCAATTATCCGCAGCTGATTCAAATAGATTTACAGACATCAACAAGTAGTATTTCACAGTGTTTCCACTGTCAGAAATAAATGTGTATCGTCCACGAAGGTCACCTTGACACATTCCATTTAGAATACACAATCCGAAACCAGTACACATACAAAGCAATTTTTTCCCGTAATTGTTCAAGATTTTATCTTCGGAAGACCTTTTTGTCTCAAACAAATCAACTTTACTAACATGTACATATAAATCCTTTTCGTCAACATATAATCAGGTGTAATATCCGAGGTCCTAGAATTCAGGTCACCACATCCGATTACATCTACATCATCCAAAGACAAAAGACTATCCGCCAAGCATGATTTTAAAATATTTATTTCATTTTCAAAATCAAAAGCAGTATAATACGGTGAATGTTCAGGTGGAATGTATGCACAGAAAAGCAAAATGTCCTTAGTGAACCTAAAGTACTCTTTATGCAGAACAAACGGAAGGAAGTAGTGGCTATCACTTTCCAACTGTGTAACGTGAGGGATAATATTATTCCGTATTAGACATATCACACCACCCGAACATCTTCCCTGCCGCGTCAATTTGACTGCTGGCTTGACGAAAACCGTATGGTCATTAACAAGACATGACTCGAAAGTTAGAACAAACGTCTCTACTGGACAGACAATGTCATACGAAGAAAGAAAATCAACAAACTCGGGATCGTCTAATTTTGACAAGATACCGCAAACATTCCAATGAAGAAAAGATAATGAATTTAATTTTTTTTCAACGTCATCAGATCGATCAGTGCCATTTAAATTTGACGCATCCGCCATCTCGTCACCACCGTCACCATTCTCACCACCACCATCAGCTTCACCCTGTTCATGATCATTTCCATTCGCACCGCTCTCGTTCTCACTTTCTCCCTCACTTCCCCCCTCCCCACTCTCGACCGCACGCTCGTTCATATGAAGCATACAACTATCATTGGTGGACACAAGAGGGTTTTTATCGTGCAATGTATCGTATAAACTGCTGCTATCCATTCCATGCATACATAACTTTATCCTCGTACGCATTCCAACCACAAGCAATATAAATGCCGCTATCATCCATGTCTTTTGCAGTGTGAGGGGTTGGACAGTCACGATAATGGGTAAATGCAGTATTGGTTACACGGCCGTTTCTATTATCAGTTTTATATGGTGTATCCTCTATCAAAATAGTTGTCTGAGCGTCCGAGACTAGATTATAGGCATCGTCTACAGCAGCGCTGTCGACAGAACTATTGTGGTCACTATCACCCGAAAAAGGTTTACCGAAAAGCGATTCATAGAAAGAAAAGTAACCTTGATCCGAGTTGACCCCATTGCCCGCTCGTATGTTTGTCCTTTCCGACAACGCGGAACCTTCACGTGCAGACAGTTTCGAATTGTCATTGTCATTGCTTTGCGGGCGACTGTTCAGTGCATTTACAATGTTACCGTTACCATTGTCTTCCCCGCTCCCCTCCTCAGTCATACGTGGAACACGAGGATCTCGTGAAATGTAGTCTGACACTTCGCCGGTGCATGTTAGCCTTTCGCAGCTAGAAGCATTGTATTCAGGACAACAGCACGTTTTAGGTTTACACGTATTTCTACCAGGCCGATCACAGAAATAACAAGAAAATTGGTTGATTAAAATCAACATGGCCGAAGCAATGTTTTCATAAAAGAAGCGGTATTGTACGGGCACATGTTGAATTTGGGTTGCAAGTTTTGCAGAGTATTTGAAAATCCGTAGGCATAAAAACATGCAAAGAAGAGTGATAGGTCCCTGTTGTGAATATAGTCAAGTGGATAAATTGATTACTTATGTTTCACACTAGTTTTGCTGTTACAGCAGTCCCTCTCATGAACGGACACCCTTGGGCCAGTGCAAACCTGTCCGTACATTGCAGGTGGCCGGTCACGGGAGATCCCCCCCCCCCATCACACACACTCAGGCACACTGACGGACTGAGTGAGTCTTTGCTACTGGTGAACGAGCTCTACTTGTCCTAAAACAATAAGGTCAAACTACTACAACTTATAACTGAAAGGAAAAAAAACTGTCCTGTAAAAATGACGTTAAATCAACGGTGTCAGAAAAAGAGAGATCCTCAAATTCCTGAGGATACAGGCACCCCATGAAAGCAGCCACGAACATACTCACAGAGGCACACATGCTTGTGCAGATACTTTGCAAAAATATGAATTGAAAACCTGCATATGTGGTAATTTTTGTTTGTTTGTGTGTGGCTTTATTGAATACTTCAGGCAGTGACTTTTCCCTGTCCAGTTTTCTCTTTCGTCTCTCTTACCCCTCGCTTACCCACCCACCCCCACCCCCTTACCCTCCACTCCCTTTACCCAGCCCCGACAGCACAAATGTGTAATCTGCAAGGCAGAGTACACATTTTCCACACAACCGTTCTAGGTCCCGTTCCCGTACCGACCAAGGAACGGTGCGGGCACGGGAGGGATCGGGACAGAACCGCAATGAACGTAACTGATCGTTAACGGAACTGCTTTGAACGGTAGGGTCGGTAGGGACGGCTGAGTTTGGGCTGCATGTTCACATTTTTAGCCGTTCCCCTCCCGATCAGAATGAACGGTAATGGAACCTCAACCCATCGGTAACGGAACGCTTGGATCGTTAAAGGAACTTAAAACAACGGTAACGCAACGGTAGCGCTCTCACACACTGAGTTGTCATACCCGCATTCCACACATCCGTTCTAGGTCCCTTTCCCTTATACCGAACAAGGACGGCTGGCACTATGGTCAGACGCTGCTGAAAGATGCCAAAATACGGCCGTTTGCGCAGCGTTCCATTGTTGTGGCAGAATTCCTTGGTTGGTACGAGAACGGGACAAAGAACGGTTGTGTGGAATGGGGGTATAACTTTTGACACAGACAAACTGAAGAATGAACAGATCTATGAGGTAACCGTCTCAATGGTCCAGGCTCAGGAAACAAAGAGTATATATGGCCTGGAGCGACTGTAGCTTCTTTTCCTCGTGTCCGATAAACAAGGACAATAAATAGTAGAGCATAGTGCAATTTCATGTTGGCGTCGTCTCCACTCAAAGCTATAACCCAAAGACTGAAGACCAAATTGCTTTACCCCACTTCTGACCCGAATCACCCCCCTCCTGCCAGGTACTCGTGCACTCAAGTTAACCTCTGCTTTGACCTGTGTGCCAGGAGTCGGATGAGAGAGAGAGAGAGAGAGAGAGAGAGAGAGAGAGAGAGAGAGAGAGAGAGAGAGAGAGAGAGAGAGAGAGAGAGAAAGAGAGAGAGAGAGAGACACACACACACACACACACACACACACACACAGAGAGACAGAGACAGACATAGAAAGACAGAAGCGGAGAGACTCAGAGGGAGACACAGACAAAGACATACAAACACAGAGAGATAGAGAGAGAAAAAAACAACTGTAACTGATCTCGTGAGAACGGTAACAAAACGAGACATGTCACCTCTCCGAATGCATTCCAATAGATGACCGCTCCTGCGGCCATCAACCAGAAGGAGCATTTGAAAAACGTGACATTTCCTTTATACAGGGGCGGCCGGAACATTATTTTCTTTTCTCAATCTCACCTTTCACAATGCTCTCACCGTCAGCGGAGAGAAAAAACTTTTCCCCATCTATGATGAGGTGATCGTGATCACACACCATAGACACTTTGTGACCCCCATTTCTTCTTTCCTTCATGAACTGAGTTAGATTTTTCCTGATGTCCCTGACTGTTTTGGAAAAGTCCTCCCCAATGAAAATGTTAGATCCCTTCAACTTTCTCTTCGCTTTCAGAACTTTAACTTTATCCTTATAGAATACACAGCGTGCAATGAGGGGAGAGTTGGGTTTAGAACTGATACGGTGCACTCTATCAAATTCAACATTCTCCGCCAGTTCCAGTTTATCTGTAAAGAGATCTTGCAGCCTCTGTTCACATCTTTCATTGGTTTCGTTTTCCTCTCTGTCCATGCCATAAAACAAGAGGTTGTTGCGTTTTGATCGGCATTCCAAATCGTCAACTTTTGTTTCCAACATTTCAATATTTTTCCACAACTTCTCATTGTAACCTTTCAGTTGGTCATTTTCTTCTCTCAGAGAGTTCACCCCCTCTTTCAACTCGTTCACCTCTTCCTGAAGCTGACTAAAATGTTCTTTGATGTCTTGCACATCATTTTTCACTTTATCGAGTTTACCGTTCATAGACATGTCCATACCGTTCAATTTCATCATAACGTCCGCCAACGTCGGTTCCTTGGGAGTAGGAAAGGTGTTATTACCTTGTGTGGCGTTGCCATGTCTGTCAGCACTTGTACTCTGCCTTGTTTGTCGCGTAACTTTCTCCTCACTGGTCGCAGGTCCAGGTCCAGGATTCATCTCCACGTCCCCGCATCGTATCAACAGCAAACTTCCCCAAAACATGTATGACAGTAGGGCACCACACAGAATCCCTTGTAGACGGTTACTGCAAGACAACACCACGATTCTCATCTTTTTCTTCAGCACGGCCCTCTTCTCCATGAAACAAATGTAGACCGAAACAAAGCAACCGCAACTGGCTCTGAAGGCTAAGGCTGTCGCTGGCATTTTCACACGGCAACGTACACAAAGAGAGTTAAAAAAAAAAGAAAAATCGAGCAAAACAAAGAGAGAGAGAGAGATACGTGGAAATGTGATACTATTTATTTGCATGTATGATACAGGTACAAATGTGATAATTGTAGGCTTATACTAGTGATTACTGTGTGTGATACATGAAATGTGATATGAATGCTGTTTTTATATGTTATACTCTTACTTTCTCCCAAGCGCAAGACAAATTCTTCTATGAAAATTGAAGCCAATAAAATTTGAGTTGAGTTGAGTTGAGTTGAGAGAGAGAGAGAGAGAGAGAGAGAGAGAGAGAGAGAGAGAGAGAGAGAGAGAGAGAGAGAGAGAGAGAGAGAGAGAGAGAGAGAGACTCAGACTCAGACCTTTATTACAAAAGGATTTGGTTTTAGGCAAAGCTTATTCTTCCAACCTGTCCTTTATACAACACGTAAAGACGGACGCACGTACAAAATATAGATTGAATCATATAAAATACAGAAATACATTGTATGGAATGCAACACAATGTGCATTTAAGGAATTACATAAGGAGAACTCAAAAATTACAGAATTACATTGACATAGTTATATCTTTCATTTGGGAAAGAAGATGCTCAGATCAGCGGTTAACACTAGTACAAAATGTTTAGCAAAATAACACTCGAACAAGACATTTCATTCTCGAATGATGTGTGAACGTGACTGTCTCTTGAACATTTTCACTGAAGTTGCATTTCTTATCTGTGGAGAGAGAGAGAGAGAGAGAGAGAGAGAGAGAGAGAGAGAGAGAGAGAGAGAGAGAGAGAGAGAGAGAGAGAGAGAGAGAGAGAGAGAGAGAGAGAGAGAGAGAGAGAGAGAGAGAGAGAGAGAGAGAGAGAGAGAGATTAAGAGAGAGAGAGCACCCTGACGAAGGCCACGAGGCCGAAATATTGGTAAAAAACCGTGAAGGCTTGTTTTGATTATATTTTCCTTATTTGTTTGTTTGTGTGTATATATATATAGGTTACACACTCCGAGTTCTGATTATCTTGCATATTTTCCCGAGGGTCGATTTTCATGTATTACCGAGCCTTTGGCGAGGTAATACATGAAAATCGACCCGAGGGAAAATATGCAAGATATTCAGGACGAGGTGTGTAAGCTATTTATCCCATTACTCCGACGTTTTCATTAAAAACACTTACTTTTTCCACTAAAACCTGCCCGTGCCTGTTTTCAGCTTGCCAAAAGCCTCCGCAGTCGAAATTCATGTCAATGAATTCATGCGCAAAGCTAGTTCCCATTTGTCAGCATAATGGACGGCGTCATTCGACTTGTATGTGGACATTCAGTCATTCATATTGCTTATAAAAAGGTCTGCTATCTGCTTTTACATTTTGAAAGTCATTTTAAAATATCCCTGTGTATATTTGACATCGGCTTTCGTTATACTCAATTCGGCATACCGGGTTTATATTTTTACCAGAATTGCGCACGATAATGGCAGCGCAACAAATTCAGTTCGGGCCGTGCTGGTTTGATCGTTGACCCAAGTCAGTTCGCATGCAGTCGGGGATAGAAAATGTTGGCTGTCATCGCGCTGTTCTGTTTTGGTTTTCACACGTGGATCACTTACATATTCAGTCGTCGGGTTTAGGTGAGCCAAAGCTTCAATACTTCGCCTGTTGTAGACGTTAAGCAATAAAGCTTGGAAGTTGTATGTCGGCACTGAGAGTCGGTCGCGGTACATCGCTTTCTACTTTGTCCCGGTCTTGAGTTTGAACACCTAAGGTTGGCTACATCTAACACCTCACATCCTCTTCTCTTCCCCATATATCTTAACTGTATCTCCAACTTCTTTTCGTCTTCTTCTTTTCATTTTGGTGCCACTCCCTCATTTGTCGCTGAACCCCGCAGTTGACTCGACTCGGATTCACACAAGCCCGTCTAGCAGACGACAGTTCGAACAGTCTTGAACAGCACGGTTGCAAGCAGATTCAGCTATCAATCGAAGCAATACACTTAAAGCCAAGGCAAAATTTAATAACCAAATGAGAAAACCTAACGTTTGATTTGACTTCATGGTGAGTCTTCTGATAATTTTTTTGGCGTTGGAATGGATCTCAACGGGTTCCCAGCTACGACAACTTTTCCAGAGTTATGCACCGCAGGCATGCCTTCGACAATCGATGTCAGTTTCAGATTGAGTTTTCAAACTACCAGCTAGGTGACTGGGTTGTGTTTTGATTGCTCTCTCTCGCGATACTCGTTGAACATGCCTTTGACCATGCAGTCGCTTCAGCCAGCGAAATATCTCGACTCCGCTCTTTAAATCCATGCAGAATGTGCGTATCGTATGAAGTATTCTTTATTTTCTCAATATTGACACATGTAGGCCTGTACCTATACGTGATATTGACTTTGACACCACAAAATATTTCAGTCGTATGTTGAAAAAAGTAGTCCATCTGTAAACTCTGAATATGCAGATGACCTCTATAAATTATTCAATTGTACTCTGAAATCAAAGACAATGACCAATGACAGTTGAGATCGAAACTCGGTTGTGATGGGATATCCATATGGTTGTGATGGAATATGCAGAATAATCACCTCCTCAGCTAACAGAGACAAAGAGGCAGGTCATGGGATAAATATAGGTTACACACTCCGAGTTCTGAATATCGTGCATATTTTCCCTGGGGTCGATTTTCAGGTATTACCGAGCCTCTGGCGAGGTAATACCTGTAAATCGACCCGAGGGAAAATATGCACGATATTCAGGACGAGGTGTGTAAGCTTTTTATCCCATTACTCCGACGTTTTCATTAAAAAACCGAACTTTTTGACACAAACTCTGCGAGTGCCTGTTTACTGCTCATCAAACCTTCCGCGACCGAAAATCGTGTCATGATATTCATGTGCGAAACGAGTCCCCTTTTGTCTTTTTGTTTCCAGGATTGTGCCGTTGAATGCATTTGATACTGTGCAGTTACCAGCCGGTTTCAGTCGGTTACCCGAGCTGGCATTCGTCAAAACTGCGAAAGACCGCATTCTGATAATCTTCGCTTCACAGCTAGCGACGGGAGAGAATGATACCCGAAGTTTCAAGTTTCAAGTTTTTTATTAGTCCATAACCCCTGGGGGCATTTTGAACAATAAATACAATCAATACAATCATGATATATGCTAATATAATAAATAAATAAAAATTAAAAAGATTATGAAAAACTGTTACAGATTCTATTAATAAAGTCCAAAATATTCTTTAGCAATTTCTTTTTGTTAGTAGCAAACAACTTTTTAAATTTAAGTGCATTAGGTTTTTTCCAATAGTAAGGTGGTAACAACTCAGCTCTTTCTTCTTTGAAAAAATCACAGACAAATAAATAATGGAATTCATCACCTATGTCTTGTGATACACATTTGGTGCAAGTTCTTTCTGACCTCGGGATGTTAAGGTAACGTTCTTTCTGTACAGGCAAGGGAAGTAACTCATTTTTGACCTGAGGTCAGGATTCGAAAGACCGCGTGTGTGATTTTACAAGCGATGAAGATGATTGCTGAGTTTGTGCTTATTCGGGCCTTTGTGCGTCAGTGTTCAAATTTGGATTACCTACTTCTTCAATCGTCACTTACTGATTTAGGTGAGCCTAACTTTGATGTCTGTCGTTGTCTGTCTGGGGAAAAACGGCGCACCACTGTCGAGTTGTTTTTATGCGGCAACGCGTGTAGCCTAGTGGTCTCTGGATGTCCAAAATCCGACCTTCTTCGCCACCTTTTATTCTAACAGTATCACCAACTTTGAAAATGGCAATTTCCATGCTGGTCAACTTGAGCCGAAGATACTATAGCAAACGACATATCCTGCAGCAGACGACAGATCTGTAGCAGACGACTGATGAGACAGCCTTGTTCTATTAAACCATATTTAGCAATCAACGCTCTAAAAGCAATAACAAATGAACAAAACTTTAAGCATACTTTAAGTGTAAGTTTTATTTCGTCGCTCAAGATTTTGAATCAGGATGTTCTTGGGATTGATCTAAGCGGTTGCCCATGAAGCGTACCTCGTTACGACAACTTTACTAGAGTTGTGCGCCTTGAATCACTGTGTGTCTCTGTCGCTCTCTCTCGTGCTCTCTGTCTCTCTTTAGCTTTCAGTCTCACCGCGTCGGACAACTCATAATCTTTACTCAGCTCTATTCACCCAAACAGATTATGTACATTCTTTGTTGTTTTCTTTATTTCTTCAATGATATTGTTTGTAGATCGTTAGCCAAACGTCAGTTCGACTTTTATACCGCAGAATATCTCAATCGTTTTGCTGAAAAAAAGTAGTCCCCGAGTTAACGATAAATATGCAGATGACCTCTAAATTATTCAAATGTACTCTGAGATCAAAGACAATGACCAATGACAGGTGAGATCGAGACTCGGTTGTGATGGATAATCCATATGGTTGTGATGGATAATCCAGAATAATCCCCTCTACAGCTAACAGAGACAAAGAGGCAGGTCATGGGATATTAAATAGCTATTCTGATGAACACGTGGGGGAATTCGGGGGCTGTGATTGGATGGTCTCACACATCCCTTTTCCGATCATCAAAGCATAATGCTACGGAAGTCGGCCATTTTTGCCAATATCCAAAAGCATATTGGCAATAACAAAGACGCATGGTTCCGGTTTCTTCCACGTGTATAAAGTACACGCATACCTCGCCAGGTTTGTTTATGTGACAAGTCGACAGACGATGCCATTTGCTTTGTGTGTGTTTTTGTTGTTGCTTAATGTACATGACATACATTACGTGTAAAATCCAGTTCTTTAACAGGCAACAAACCTTGCACATTTCCAGAAGCTGCAATCTGAAGCGACCTATCTCTGATTCTAGCAGACGATCTCTCCAATGTTTAACACAAAATCAGCAAACTCTCCTGTCACATAGAACGTCCATTGTATAGTGCAATGTTGAAATGAAGTTACCGGTCTGAAACATTTAGTCGTTTCTTCTGAGACAATCCTTGTTCTCTTATCATCTACAGATTTACCGCAGTCTTCACCACGCGAATTCCCAACAGAAGTCAGACTTTCGAACATACAATCTACGTAGGCAAGCATGATACGTCATGACGTCATATGATTCCTAGCATATTGACGTAATGCTAAACATCCGGTTATCTCGAGTTTTCGTAGAGGTTACATGCCGAGTCTCAGTGATTATTAAAAATAATGGTCGAAGTTGGCGGATCATGAAAAATGCGAGCTTCAGCGAGCTTTTTCATGACCGCGAACTGAGACCATTATTTTTAATAATCACTGAGACGAGGTGTGTAACCTCTTTATTCCTCCTTTCTTCAGTTATTCAAAGAAAACAGGAGTTTTTGTGCGAAAGTTTGATCGAATCCGAATCACTCAACCAGTCAACCTGCGCAGGCGATCGATTAATGCGCGGTTGTATAGTTCCGTGCAAATCATTCCATTCTGTTAACACTTCTTGTCAGTTTCCCTGTTTTAGACTAAAATCAAGTACACAGATATGCTGTTATTCTGCTGTGGCGGTAAAGGCAGATATTGTGTGTTCTGTTTATGTTTTAGTATCGTTTCGGATAATGTTCTTTTGTCAAATAGGACTAGCAGACGAACTTTTGCACCCGTGTTCCAACGTTAATTACTGTATGAAGTTCAGTTTTCTGGGGAAAATAGTGTATGAAACCGCTTTATGTTGTTTAAATTGATGAGATGTGTGCATTTGGTTGCGTGTGATCTGTTTATAAAATGAAATATTGTTGAAAATTGACCGTCGGATTGCAGTCAGTGTTGTCGAAGAAACTGCGTTAAAAGAAGGGGAACTACTCTTGTCGGCAAGAGTATGAGTTACTTGCCTTGGGAATCTGCTTGTGATGAACGGTGTGTGCACGGCAGATCTAGATTCAGAAAACAACCTAACTCATGGATTTTATATGGAGATTCATGTGTTCAGGCCTGTAGTTGTTAATTTAAATGCGGTATGTTTGTATTGTTTGCTCCAGAGATGTATATTTCGTACGTATAGAGCGTTCGGAACTTTTCAGTCGCAAAAGTAGTACCAAAACAGAACAGCTTCTCAACCCATTGCACTATCGAGGATTCAGGCTGTTGCTGGCTCGTTATTTGTTTGGTTGCTGGGTCATTATCGAAAAATAACTAGCTCTACAAGTTTACAGAGGTAAAGAAGCAGAGGGGGGAATAATCCGTAATACATGTCCGTGGGTTTTTCAATGTTCGGTTATTTCCGTGGCTTCATGCGGAAAGGGAACCGTCGTCTGCACTCAACGACATGGACCATTCTGGTACTTGTTGCTGACAAAAAACATGATTTTAACACAGAATTTAATGTCAGAATAGCTATATAAACGCTATACACCACTAAACAGTTCCGCGGCCATTGCGACAGTGCGCATGCGCAGCATTTTTTTTCGAGTAAACAACGCGTCGTTCGTAGCTTCTCAGCAACTTGAAACATGTGCGATTTGAGCGAGATTTCCATCCAGAAGGTGCGACTGTGGAGCACTGAAGCATCGAAAACCTTGTCGTGTGTACGGAAAAAGAGTGTGGAAGGTGCACACGAGGAACTTGTAGCTAGGTAAGTTTTATTTCTTTCGTTATTTACTCTTTGCAATGATGCGATGTGTTGTTCATTCCCAAGACCGGTTTTCCGCCCTGTAAGTTGTAACACTAACAGTAACTTAGTAAGTGCTCTCTCTTCAGATACGCTTAACTTTTCAGTTGATTAAAGTCAAAAACTTGAATAAGTGCCGTTGATCTGTCCACGGAATCTAACTTACTATGAAGCATAACTATATTCCGATTCGTGATGCATACATGTTGCGATAGTGTATGCTAAAGTTTTCCATTTTCAATCTGACGTGTGGGTAAGATTGTAAGAAACAACAAACATGCATACTAAGTTGCCACTGCCAGTTTGTATAGCTGCTAAGCTTACCTCAGTGAGTATTTTGTAAGTTTACATACAAAATGGTGATGAGGGGGAAAAAAGAATGCCTTCCACAGGTGCAAAAAACTGTGATTTGATCTCAAGGCCTTTTTGTTTTACTTTTAGAGCTTTTCCTGCTTTGGAACTTGGGAGATGGGATTCCTGTCGACCGTGAAGCAGAAAATGCAGAGAGGGTGCTTCTTCGGGAGTACAAGCAGAAGTTGTATGTGAAAGGGGTGCTTTATCCTGATCCATTCATCATCACAACTGGATTGAAAGGCAGCAAGATGGGCGATTCCTGTGGCCAAGCGTCTTCATCACCGGCTGCCTGTGAGTGTGAGCTCGACCTCATGCATCGCCTCGTCAACGAGTTTTAAGGAGGAAAGGCTTACAGGTAGGAAACCTCTCTATTTAAAAAAAAAATAAATCATATTTGCACTTTACTTTTGAAAAAGAGAATGGTTCAAGTTGACTTCTTCAAAATCTGAAAAACCAGCTAAACACACTAAAATTATGCCTGTCGCTGTCAGCAATATATGTATACATATAATTAAAAAAAAGTGCAGTGATACTGATAGTGATACAGTTAATCAGCAATGACTGAACAGACTTTCTAAATTCAGGGATGGTCAAATCATCTGACCAATGGCCAGGGGCGAGTACAAAAAATCCGCTGTGCTAGTTAAAACCGCTTGGCAACTCGCCTGGTTGGCTAGTGAAAATTCTCGTCAAATGCAACACTTCTGGTTGTATACTCTAGTTTCAAAACGTTATAAACAATGCAGTTATAGCAACTGTGATTTGTACCCGGCAAGCAATTCTTTTTGGTGGACTGGACTTTCTTGAAATGACTCGCCTGTCTGGCAAGTTAAGATTTTGAGATCTGGCCATCCCTGCAACTGTCTTAATTTTGCAATGCTCTTCATGCAAGTTGCACTCAAATTTGTGAGCAATTTGTTATGTACAACTTGGTAAATTGTCCTAAATGATGCTTTAGTAAAAGTTGTCTCCTTTCTCTTTGTCATATTGATTATTTTCTTTTTTTCTCCCTTTTGGCAGGGTTTTGACCATGTGCAACAGGCTGCAAGTCATTTTGGAGGAGGAAGCCCCTGATTGCATCTTTGTCAAAACCAGAAAGAGACTTCTACCTGTCTCCAAGAGTCAGCCATCACAACCACCTGTTACCCAGAGCCAGTCATCACAACCTCTTGTTCTCAAAGTAATCCAATCCTGTTGCCCGTTTTGACACAGGCAGCAACAGGAGGAACTAGTAGAAGTAGGGAAAGCGGTTTTAACAAAACAGCTTTTTCCTCTTAACTATGAAACCACACAGATAAACAAGGAGAGCAACCCTTCCACAAAGTAAACAATCCTGACGACTCTAATTTCAACAATGTGTCAACTCATGTAAAAGCTTTGCCAGATCCAGGCATTAAGCTCTCCTCGTTACACATGTAATGGGCAGAGCAACATTGTTGAACAGCTGCTTCGTTTCTGTAAGTTTTCAGCCTGAAAGGTAGTAGTGTGGGTCGCATCTAACATATAAATGTTTGTCTTGTCAAAACCTATGTAAATTTTCCTATATTTTAAGACTCCCTCTTTTTCTGTACTGGATTTTTTTGTGGTCAGATTATTGTTTGGAGTTCTGAAAAGGAAGGTTCCTGTGTACACCATTATAGATATGACTGTTACTGTACTACATGTGTGTTTTTGGTATATCTAGATATCTTTCTTCCCAATAATTATGTTCATTGCCAAGTGAATGAAGTCATCAGATTTGATCTGCTGCTAGTGATGACGTTTATCAACATAAGTAAAGTTTTTTGAGCTGACTGTATTGTGTGCATTTTGTTTGCAAGTGCTGATATGTTTGACTTTGTGCTGTAATGCTTTGTCTTGTCTCTCATTCTCCATGTCAAAGTACGAGAACTTAGATTTTGTTCTGACACACTCATTGCATCATACAAACATCAATAAGGATACACACAAAAAGTGAGCCAAACAAACATTTTTCCTCAGAACATGTTATGCACAGGGGACATGAAATGGAGAGAAGACTAAACCAGTAAATTGTTTAAGGTTGCTCTTGGCCACTCTGGTGACATGTACTTTATTCTACCTATATTAGCGACACCGATAGGCTAGATCCTCAAGGTCGAATCCTCGTCTCTGTTGCATAAAAAACATCTCATCTATACTATAACGTTTAGGGTCAATACTCATTGGTTGATCGCTAAAAATTCTTGTCTTTTTAGAATTGTTGACTTTTTCCTGCCATCTTCTTGTTACAAAGGGTGACACTAAAAACATGAATTAATTGGAAGAGACTGGTCATGGCTATACCAGTGCAATATGATATGTTCTGCGAGAAATCAGATTTCTGAATAACCATGGATTTTTCCTGTCTGCGTTCTTTTTCTTAGCCATGTTTGCAATCTGTAGCTTGAACACACTCACTTGTCTCTTCAGTCTATTGTTCTCCTTAGTCAGCTTAATCATTGCAATAAGATTGCGCATAATGGGTGTGCATTAAGTTGGCATCTGGTTATAAAAAAAACCCAACTATCAACAAATAAGCAAAAGCAAGAGCACCCAGAAATGTTTCTGTTGCGAATGGGTCTTGTTCAGGACCAGAGTCACATTTTTCTGGCAATCAACTAGCTGCACCATTCCTCTCCCTAGATGATCCTTGGGCCTGGCACGCCTCAAACTGGAATTCCAGATCTCGCATTGCCCATTTTCTTCTGCCTAGCCGGTGCTCTGGTCGGGGTATGTCGCTAGCACTGAAACATTGCCAAATAGGGTTCATTCTGTCAGTATTTATGGTAGTATTACATCTTCATGCAGGGTTCTCCACATATGTTGTCCGTTTGGGTTCAATGCCCCCAACTTCAACTTATAAAGGTGGTCATTTGGACCCACTGTAGTCATTTTCAGTGCAATACAGAACTCCCTCTGTGAATTCCCCGGTACACTTGTTTTTGTTCCTTTGGCTTCTATGGAGAGCTCTCCTAATGTTGATCAAATCGCACTCTGGAAACAAACCACCCACATAAAACTTAGCTTGGCTTCCCACATTCATTCTTGTTCAGATTTCAGAACACACGAACAGACGAAAAGTCAATTAAATCACTCAAGCTGTAAGGCACAGACACATCATAGTGATACTAGGAACAGCATGTGTGAACAAATACATTCAACACCTTCCCATCTTCTTTACTGCGTACACACACAAAATATAACAAGAAAGTTATTTAAAAAAAACTTACTCTGTGTTGAAATCCAGGGTATCCCAAGTTTTGTGTTGGGAAAGAGTTCTCTGCAGTTGGTGTGCCATCAAGAAAGTGTTGAGAACAAACCCTTGCATCTTTTGCAGGTGAAAAAAAGCTTGTGCCTTCCGTCTGCTGTTGTGTCTACACGGCTGATGAGTCGAATCCACTTTAATCTCGTTGTGCTGGTTTCTTCTTGTGTGTTGGATGCGGATGCAAGCTGTTGAAAACAGACAGATGCATATCAGATTTGACAATGTACGTATGGCTCTACAAAGCAAATTTGTATTGCTTTTTAATCACAGCCATGCTCTAACAACATGAAGTAAAACACAAAAAAACAAGAAACGGAAACACACTGACACAGAAAGTGAGCCACATTTTTTGACCTCATGCACGGCAGATTCAAACAAGTATTTCATGCAGTGCCGGTGTGCAGTTTTTGTAACGTTCAAAGCTGTATAAATGCAGGTCTAGCTAAACGGTTTTGTAATCATGCTATGGAATTTGCAGAAAAAAACCCAATAAATCGCATGAATGTCAGGCAATAAAATAAGTTGATCAAGAACTGTTACAGTGTTGCGCTCACCTGAACGGTGGTTGGCATGAAGTGATGAACACCACAGACTCGTGTGGAACCTGGTGAATTTTGCAAAGTTTAGCTTTCCATTTTGAAGACGGTAGCTTCCGTTGTCACAATCAATCATCGGGCAGTGACATGCCATTGTTAAAATCGATAATCGCTGAATTTACATCGACAAAACAACAAAATAAACACAAGTGTCTGACTCGTCAGTCGCAGAACATACGCAAAGCTGTGTTGCAGACGATTTGTTTCCTCGAAAAAATGACGCAGCCAATGAGAGGCGTCTGTGCGGTCACGTGATTTTCCTTCTTTGTTCCATGTAAACGTCGGAACTGTTTAGTGGTGTATTGTGTTTTCATCGTAGCAATAGGGTCCGATACTTAGACTCGAACAAGTATAATGCGACTTGTCTTCGACTCGTCGGCATTATACTTGTCTCGATCGGGCCCTATTCACGACTTTCCGACCTTGACATTGTAGCTAGGGTCATGTGGGCGTTGGCATCATTGTCCAATCAGAAATAGTCAATGATCATCTCCGAAGTGTGTTCCGGTCCGGAACGCAAAACAGTTTGCGCGGAAAAAGAGAACGTGGTTTGACAACTAAAGGGCATTTTGACCGGCTCGCACTACAGCATCGTTCAAATGTGGGAGAACGACACATCTGACAAATAGCCAGTGGTTACCAACATGAGAAACTGGGGATAGGAATCGTAATCCGTATGTAAGTTTGAAGCGGCCCTGACGCTGTTTGTACGTCAATCCGGAGAGAAGCTATCGTACTAGGCCCTAGGTGACATTTCGTCAAGTTCCACTCCCAGTGTGCCGACTCTATGGCCCTCCCCCCGCCAAACTGCTACCCCCGGTGGCAGGGAAAGCGGTTCGACTTAAGGTGACTGCAGGGCAAGTTCGATTTTGCAAGCTAAAAATAAATGTTCTACTACCTTGTCAGTCTAGATCTGGAACTCATGAAACAGCACTATTCAAATCCCCATAAAGTGAGCTGGTGTTTTTCTAGATCTAAGCATCGACCGAATTCAATAGAAATGTTCCTTGCATGGCATAATTATTTACCTAAATCTGTTATTAAGTTTGTTGAAAATCAAAGTATTCGTTTTTTGTTTGTTCGCGTGTCTGGTTTTTGTTTAGTCGATTCGTTTACACGATGTGTGGCTTTTTATTTTGTAAGGGTGGTTTAGCGTTTAAAATGAGATCTAGACCACATATGATACGCCATGAAAGTAGAGTTCCCCGTTCAGTACCAAGATTGCCAGTATTAAATATTCAGACAACCTTTGGATAAATGTGTGGGGCTGTGGTGTTGCAGTGGTAGATTGTTTGCACGGGTATGTAGGTAGGTACGTGTACATCCGTGTGCTTTTGTGCAGGCATTTGTGAAGCAGGAACATGCAACATTTTTGACAAACATCAGGGTTGTGTGTGTGTGTGTGTGTGTGTGTGTGTGTGTGTGTGTGTGTGTGTGTGTGTGTGTGTGTGTGTGTGTGTGTGTGTGTGTGTGTGTGATAAAACCAACTAAGCTTACATCCAGCACAAAAAGCTTCAGCTCTACTTCACCAGTCAAAGACAAACGCATTGCTTTATTCAGCTTTCGACACATATATTCACTCGATCAGAATCGAACCCTCTTCATGAATATTTTATTTCAGAAAAAATAACATTGATTCTACACAACAAATGGTATTGCTATATGCTATGAACGATGAAGACTAGCAACCGAGACAGATGAGGCATCAAGTTTCTTAGCCTTTTAGCCTCTTATGTTGCATACATGTCATTTTTTTTTTATCTCCTGATAACTGACCAGAAAGGTACAAACATCGATTCTGCAACTACCTCGTAAACTTCTCGATCGCTAATACACCAGAACTTGATACAGTATGCAACACTCAAAGGCTTGATTACCTGTTGCATTGAAACGACAGAAGGAATTAAAAGACCATATGTAACTGAGAGGAACCGATGTATTCAAGTTCAGAACGAAGCAGTTTCTGCCTCAGAGCCTGTATCTCATGCTATGGAGCCACTAGAAGAGAAATGTCTGGCGTAGTTTGACCCAACAGACAGAGAAGTCAAGGGGGGTAATCTATCGACAGCAGTTGTATTGCTGGTTTGTATTTGATCTTACAAACCATTCTTATTAACTTGTATAAATAGTTTATCGCTTCAGTAAACACTCATCTATTTTGAAGATTACGACCAGGCACCACAAAACCAGGGATAAGTGCTATTTTTTTGCAAATTGAGCTATTAGCATATCCATATTCTTCACATCATTCCTTTTAAATTGATATAGCCTAAGTTTTATGCCTGTAGCTTCAAAACTCACTGAGATATGCGGTTTCAAAGTATAGAACGGTCCCGGCGGCCATTTTGAGAAAAGTGCCTTCAAAGGAGAAGCACATTCAAATACAATATTTCCTTAGCAACCATGCTTCTATTGTAATGAAAATTTACAGGAACACAGTAAAGTAACTTCTTTTTAGTTTCCAATCATCAATTTTATCAAATCTAGCTAAATATGCAATAACTGATAGGAGCACGCTGGTTGGTCAGTTGCTCGCTGTCTTTGTTCGTTTGTTTACAGGCCAAAATCGCTTTATAATTATTTTCATTGGTCAAATTCAAAGTTCGCACACACTTGAGGTCAAAGTTGACGCGATAACCTTTCCATTGATATGTGATACAGTGAGGCCCTGCGAGGGATACTTTCAGTAATTAATCCGATGCCGAAAATGGGTCGATTACCCCTCATTGTTGAAAGTTTAAGACACAGAGATGAGATTCCCAAATTTTGATTTAAGAGGGTAAAAAACATTTGGGGTCCAGGGGTAACGCCCCTGGTGGGGTCCAGGGTCGGGACGATTCAGAAAAACGGTCCTGGGGATCAACTTTTGAGCGGAATTCCGCGAAAAAATCTCATCTCTGAAGACAAAAGAAAGTTTGAACTTCACTTTTTCCGTTTTCATTTAACAAAGTGATATTTTGCAAGATGCATTTCGTGCCAATGAGCTGAACAAACAATCAATATCAAGCAAGTGATAGATTCTTGAAGACAAAATTCAGTCACGCAAACAAACTGAAGGGAAAGAATCTAGCTTACTGCTGTACTGATTTCGCCAAATAAAAGCATTTGCATGCCGAAGTTATTCCTGCTTTGATTCCAATCATTCTAATTGATCTGAATGCAAAAAAATATACGTAAACGAGCTGATCAAAATGAGTAACATTGCACCTGCCTATGGACTGTACTGCGAGAGCGAAGGCAGTCTGCGACTGGAGATTTTGAAGTCGAACAGCGTCGTTTATTCACTCTCAGCTGTTGTCTTCATCGGAAAAGTGAAAAGCCTGACTTGCAATCTAGCGAAAGACACATTCTGTCTTTCCGTTCGGGCGTTGTTTTTGTGTACAATCTCTGAAAATGTTATTTCGAAAAAGGCGGCCGTCATTGTTTTGGGGTTTCCGCCTAGTGGTGTTTTAAACCGGTTTCAGACCGGAACACACTTCGGAGATGAAAACAAAATGGCAGCCCCCATGAAATCCGAAAGGTCAAGCAAAAAAGTCGTGAATTGCTACGCTGAAAACACAATAGCTGTTAATAATGAAGAATTCTAATAATAAAATAATAAGTGTGCGCGCGCGCGCGCGTGTGTGTGTGTGTGTGTGTGTGTGTGTGTGTGTGTGTGTGTGTGTGTGTGTGTGTGTGTGTGTGTGTGTGTGTGTGTGTGCGTGTGTGTGTGTGTGTGTGTGTGTGTGTGTGTGTGTGTTAAATGCTCACAGATGAAGACGAACTCTGCACACAGTATGCTACTCCTTTGAGGCGGTGTAAACCTGCTACAGAAAACTGGGACAAGAACATCTCGATATCACAATCAGGAGAACAGGTCGTCATGTGCACTGCCCAGACAACTTCAATTCAAACTGGTTACTATCGTCTTGAGATTGTTCAGACCAATGTTACTGAGACCCAGCAGTGCCATTTCAATGTCACAGGTACCATCTTGCGCAACAGAAACACGACGACACGGCAAGCAAGCAAGACATGTCTCTCTCTCTCTCTCTCTCTCTCTCTCTCTCTCTCTCTCTCTCTCTCTCTCTCTCTCTCTCTCTCTCTCTCTCTCTCTCTCTCTCTCTCTCTCTCTCTCTCTCTCTCTTACTCAAAACTTGACTAAATGTAAAAAAGTATTCAGAATTTCAGTCATGTTAGAGGTGTCTGAAACAAGCTACCAGAAAAAAATAAAGCAGGCAACACTAACTACGCTTATACCCTGATAAGTGACTTTTAGTTAGGCTCGGTCTTAAGTGATATGATGTAAAAAATATTCACTGCCATCTCGTCTGTTTCATGAACTTGTGACCACGTGTCTTCACCAGCAACGACAACCACCACCACAACCATGACTACCACCTCAGGTACATATAACGAAATAAGCAGCTATCCATGCTTATGTTACCAACAATTTTGGTTTGGTTTATCTTGTTTGCGATGTTGCTCAATTAATTGTTGGCTTGTATTATTAATTCAATGAATAGTGTAAAGACTGTCATGAACGAAGGTAGTTTATCAGAAAGCAAAACGATACTTTACTTACTGTCACAGACGAATGCAAGTTACATCAGGAAAACATGCAATTGAAATGCTGATTACATTTGTCGCGTAACTTATCTGGCAAGTAAAGGCAGTGGTTTTGACAGAATATCGTCATCAAACGCAGTTATAGCGGGCACAACAACAATACAGTAATATATATTAAAAAAACAAATGTAAAGCTTCCGAACAGCAACGACTTATTCTCGAAGCATTACTGAAACGTACGCTTTGTTTTCAGTTGCTCACTGTTTTATTTTATTTGTACAGCCAGGGGCGGACGAGGGGGGGTTTCTGGGGTTTCCGGACCCCCCCCCCCCCCCAGCCAAAAAATTAAAATATTTTTGGGGTATTAATCAGTGACAAAATCTGCTGCCTAAAACTGGTAATGATCATCCTCAGAATGCACCAGATTGCACCATTTTGCATCCTTTTTTTCAAAATTTTCCGGGGGGGCATGCCACCGGACCCCCCTAGCAAGCTTGGCGCTTCGCGCCGTCGGCTCGGCGCTTTGCGCCTTCACACCCATATCTTCACAATATGTTGCGGATCCCAGTCTGTTACGTACTGGGAGGGTACGAAGACCTCACCTTCTACGTAATAAACCAGATCAAGGATGAATTTTGTTTCTAAAAAAATTCTATTACACCACTATTACAGATTCGTACACAAAACACACAAGATGTATTGAAAGTTTACAGATTCAACTTTTTATTCATTTGCTTGCTTCCGAGGTCGACTCTTGTATCGTTCTTCTTTTTAATGTCCTAGATCTACAGGTTACTCATCTTGAAACACGAAGCGACCACGGACCTACATTCTAATGGATGGCTGTCTTTGGATCTAGGTCACTTTAGTGGGAATATCGGTCAACTTCGAAACCTGGGGACCAGCCACTTCCGGTTCCCCTTTCAGAGTAATGAGATTGCTGGGGCCGTAGAATTTTTCATCCAGTTTTGTCCTTTTTTCCCAAAATTGATATTAGTCGGAAGAAACAGGCACACGTGTGGTACGTGGGGGTATTTCCCCGCGAGTTTTCAGTGTTGTTGTTGTTGCGAAGCGAAGCGGCTTCCTAGTGCGGAAGGCAGGCAGTGTACGTGTGCATCAAACAGTGTTGTTGTGATGGATGGATGAGTGAGTGATGAGGGTGAATGAGTTAGTTAAACTGTGACTGAATATCTATTGATTGATTGATATTAAAGTGAACATTAGGGGGGAGGGGGTTAGAAATGCACCATTGTGCACTCGTCTTGATGTAAGGAACACTACTGCAGTCTCCAACAGCTTCAAAGTGGGTTAGACAGGCTCTTGATAAAGACTGAGGCAAAATGTGCCAAATCACACATTGTCTTGTAAGAAGGAAAAATCTTCATTTGTCACCTTTCTGCACTTTTTTGACTTTGAGTGCATAGCCACAATGGTCACAGACAAGATGCATCAAACAGATTTCAAAAAGACCCCAAACTGAACTTGTTATGACTATTTGTAACCCCTCTCACCTTTTTGACTTGGCCGTACCCAAGCCAAAAGGCTAAAAAAATCATAACTAATTGCATGTTGACTTTTTGGTGGGGTGGATCTATTGTTCCAGACTCGCCTTGATTAAAGCAACACTAGTGCAGTGTCCAACAGCTTTTAAAATTTGTTTTGACCTCGATCTTGACAATGTACATGTCAACAATCCCTGACTGTGATGTAGTAAGAAACAATCTTCATTTCTCCCCTTTCTCCACTTTTTTGAGTGTCAGTGCATAGCCACAATGGTCACAGAAAAGATGCAGCAAACAGATTTGAAAAAGACCCAAAAGTGAACTTGTTATGACTATTTCTAACCTTTCCCACCTTTTTGACTTGGCCGTACCCAAGCCAAAAGGCTAAAAAAATCATAACTAATTTCATGTTGACTTTTTGGTGGGGTGGACCTATTGTTCCAGACTCGCCTTGATTAGAGCAACACTAGTGCAGTGTCCAACAGCTTTTAAAATTTGTTTTGACCTCTTGACAATGTACATGTCAACAATCCCTGACTGTGATGTAGTAAGAAAAAATCTTCATTTCTCCCCTTTCTCCACTTTTTTGTGTGTCAGTGCATAGCCACAATGGTCACAGAAAAGATGCATCAAACAGATTTGAAAAAGACCCAAAACTGAATTTGTTATGAATATTTCTCACCTTTTTTGGACTTAAAAAAATTTGGCCCAACAAACACAGCAAAAATCTTCATTTTTCCCCTTTCTTCATCATTTTGTCAGATCGAATTCATCCTCGTCCTGTGAGGGAAAAAAACCCGTCTATGAAATATTCATAGTTGTTATACGAATTGAAAACAAAAAGGCTATTAATGAGAACACAAACAAGCCAAAGTTTGCAAACTACTAGCTTAGTAGACTAGGAGTAGGAAAGTCTGCAAGTGTACTGTTGCACAACTTACAGTCGACAAAGCGAGTATTTACGGCGACAGGGAGAACAAAAAACGTAAGCAAGAAGATTTTCAATATTATAAAATCAACAGTTCATAAGTTATACGCGGAAAACATAGTAATAGCTTTCATTTTACCCGAAGAATGTCGTCGACGTTGAAGTTTTTGCAGACGACATTGCTGGTGGAATTGAAACCGGATGTGATCGATCCCCAGCAGTTGGTTTGACCTCGTTTCTCTCACTGCCTGACAAGGCGAGAGAGAGAGCGCGCACTGAGACAGCCATCCATTAGAATGTAGGTCCGTGAAGCGACGATGTAGATGATCGGAGCATCGTGCGATCCAGGCTGGTTTATTGTCGAACAGCTTACACAATGTTCATCGTTGCTGAACTTGAAAACATCAGACGAAACTTGAAGGTTGAACGTAGGAAACTTGCATCTCGGATCTCGAACCTAAATCCTGAACTCGAACTCGAACTTGAAACACCAACGTATCTGCCGAAATAACAACAAGTCTCAGAACTGGGAATTATTCTGTCATTATACAAACTGTTTCCCCTGAGACCTGTGCGATAAAAACACATCTTGTTATTCAAACGGAGGCTTGACTATATAATTCATTATAGCACTTTATAAACAATTAATTATCCACACTCATTCATCATGCTGTTCAACGTTCATACAATGTACTGCGTTTGGTTTACAGTGATTACATAGAATCTTGGTATTCGATCAAACTTGTGATACTGTGACCAATACAGTGCTTATAAAAATTAATTTGATATCCTTGGGAAAACTAACTTGGATCTGAATAAATCATATTTACCAAAAATAGATTTCATCAACGTAACGGCTAACGTCCCATGCTACCGCTAGCTGCCACCTCCCGGCCATCCCGTCACTGACAGGGTATCTCCGCTGTGGAATTCTTAAACCTTCTCCGCTCGCCCTTGACGATGTCCTTGTTCAAGGCGTTGACCGGTGCTGTTGCGGCTCTTCCATGGTTCCGCTCCTCCTTGCAAACTTGCAGTTGCTTTTCTTAGCCGAGCGTTATCTTTTTGGTTCTGTCTGCGCAGACTCCCTGACCACTAACCGAAACTTTCCTTCTCGTTGCTAGCCAACCTATTCTAGACCAATCGTAAGTTTTGTCTTTTCGCGATTCTTGACGCGAAAATAGCGATCATTGAATTTCGTACCTAGATAACCTCATTTATTACCTAACTCCTTACGTTCTCAATAATAATGAACAAAGTAATCTAACGATCACATCAAAAGTAAAAAAAATATGCTTTGAAGGAAACTCCTTCAAGATATACGAGAACCTCCTGACGACAATCAAAATGACGTCAACTGATAGCGAAACTTTTGACGTAATTACACTTCGGTTTTCCGACAACTCATATAGTGGGGTCCCCAGTTGAAACGATTGTTCAAATTTGTATACCAACATATCATTTGGTGTGCTGTTAGAAGACATCCAAAGAATGTAAATTCCAGGGGGGGGGGGGGGGGGGGGGGCAAGCAATTTTTGTCCTCTGGTAAATTTGGTTGCTAGGCAACGGAGTGCCAAGTCGCGAACAATGTCAAACACACAGTTTGGGCGTTTTAACACATATAAACTATAATATAAGACTGAATAAACATAATAAATCCATATTATTGGGTTGTTGTTATCTTTTTAATGTCTTTAAGTGAAACAAATAAATAAATGGTTGAAAAATGAGCCAAAAATCATATTTTGGAACCTTCGGGTTAGGCTATATTTGTAGGTGCTCCCAAATAGAGACAAACGAAGGTAAATAATAAGCTTGAATTGACCAGGGAACACACCAAAGCTTTGGTGATATACAGGTGAGCCCAGGGACCTAAATAATGTGTATATCTAACACGGTACTTTAACAGTGTGTGTTCAGACTGAAGCAGTGAAGACATGGCAAGCGGCGTGAGTAAACACATGGACTGGAGCCTGTGCATCTTTTGCCAGAAGGACACAACATAAAAGCTGATAAATCCCACCGAAGAAAGCTACAGCACAGCAGATAGACATTTAAAAGGTTTTAAAGCAGTTGGAGCGTTTCAGACATCACTGAAAATAGACAAATTCAATGATGGGTCAGGGATTGCGTCTTCGTTAGCCAAACATGGTGCTAGGTGGCACAAGAACTGCCGTGCTAACTACAACCAAAGAATGTTGAACAGAGCTGAAAGAGACAACATGGTGAAGCTGAAAAAGATGAAGGTTAGACAGGAAAGAGATCACGCAGAGAGAGTGGGCAAGTTTCTCCACAAGAGACCTGTATGTTTAACTGTTTCAAAACTGGAAATCTTTCTAGAGGTTCTACATACCAGCTTGAGTCACATATTCGGGAAGCTGCTTTGACGATTGACCCTCAAGTAGACAACAAGTCACGTCTCACGATGTTGGGACTGGCTCACATGGCCAGACGAGGATTTTGCACTTCACGGGTAAGCCATGATAAGATCATTCGGCCAGATTGAGCCGGTTAAAACTAGCTGAAAGGCTGCTGCAAAGGTCAAAGCCACTGTCAGACCCAATTCACCTTAACAGAGTAGCCCTTTTCAGAAATCAGAACAAGTCTACTCAGATGACCAAGAGTACAGTGACTCTGTCTTTTTAGCATATGTCCTGATGTGCCAGTCTAACGCTGATCGCGTTGACATTGTTTGGGACTGTTACCGTGACAACAGTCTGAAGTCATCAGTGAGGAAGAAGCGAGGCTCTGGCGTGAGGAGAAGAGTGAAAGGAGACGTTGCTCTGCCACGCAACGGGCCAGGATTCCTACGAAACAGTCAAAACAAAGAAGAGCTCTTTCATCCTGTCTGAAAATCTGAAGCTCGTCAACGAAGACGGGAAAGTGGTCATTGCAACACAAGGTGTGGACTTTGTTAGTTCTAGTGACATTAGTGAGGACCAAAGAGCCAGGCTGTCCCCTTGTTCACACGTAGAGGCTGACACCAGACTGGTTGTACACTGTTCTGACCTGGCCAGAATGAATCACACTGACGTCATGATCAGGAATTTAGACACTGATGTAGCGGTGCTTGCAACAGCTCATTACCATTCCCTCCAGCTGGAAAACCCGTGGGTTGCATTTGTGCTGGATCCCACTATCGTCTTCTGCCTATTCACGACTACGCCCAGAGAAATCAGCAGCACCTCTGATGTTTCATTCTCTGACTGGCTGCGACACTGTGTCATCTTTCTTTGGTGTCAGTAAGAAGAGATGCTGGGAAGTGTGGATGTCTGATCCAGAATTCACAGCTGTTCCTTTGGGTGCTTGCATCACCGGACAAGTTCAGCCAGATTGAGCGCTTTGTCTCCTTGATGTTCGACAAGACCAGTGTTTCCGACAAGGTGAACGATGCCAGAAAACACCTGTTCACGAAGAAAGGGCGCATGCTGGAAAACACCCCACCCACTCAAGCTGCTCTTCTTGAACACACGAAAAAAGCGATCCTGCATGCACTCATCTGGAAGGAAGCTCTCATTCCGCAGCCAGAGATTCAAGATCCTGCAAGCTGGGGCTGGGAAGAAGTTGATGAAACTTATTCGCCTGTTTGGACATCACTTCCAGATGCATCTAAGATCTGCTCTGAACTAGTAAAATGCAGCTGCAAGAAAGGTTGTAGAGGTCCATGTAGCTGTGCCACAGCGGGTGTCCCCTGCACTGCTCTTTGCTTCTGTGATGGCAAATGCCAACGTGACTGAAAGACTGAATTCATGAACCGGTTATGTGAGTAAATCGCTATGGATATAGAAGAAACTATGTTTACAGGTTTCGTTTTCAAACTCTGGCATTATGCATGAAATGCATTTCTTTGTTAACAAATAGTAGAAATACAGCTTCGTGTACAGTAAATAGGAGGGCATCTGCAACCTTGTTGAGAATTTATCCGTAGACAATTGACCGGACAGTATGTTTTACATCAGTATGTATAGTGTCGTAGTGTCATCTGTCTTTGCTTTAAAATAAAGCAGAATCATGAACCCATTCCAAAAAGATAGCAACTAGCAAGAACATATTTGCCATATGCATAATTTTAATAGTCAATGTGCAAGCTTGCGATTGTTACAAGACAGTACCGTTCTTGAAAAGAAAACCGATTCATTTGTATATAATTATATAACGTGAATAGCCAGTGTAGGGGCGGATCACATCATGGGGGTTTCCAAATTTCTTAAAGGGACAATTCGACGACGCGAAGCGTTTAGTTGTGGGCGCGAAAATGGAGCAATC
>NC_090253.1:50948760-50978760 GCF_037325665.1 Littorina saxatilis | reverse complement strand
GTAATGATATCCATGGTACCTGTGAATCACCAGGAACCCAGTACCTCTGAGCTATAGCGGATACTGTTATATTGTGCTTACTGAGAGTATCTTCCCTTTCCTTATGGCTGTACTTCCTGCAAGATGGATACCTCAATAGAATGTTAAAACTAAACTACTTCTCCTGAGTCTGCAGTGAGCGTGAATGAAAGACACCCATACAACAACATGAACAGTAAATAATAACATCACATGGTGGCAGCGCGGGTAGTAAATATGTGCTCCCAAACCCCTGACATCGTCAGAGCGTAGTTTTAGGCAGCAGCACGAACCACGTGTCAAACTTCTAGCACATTCCACGTGTCACGCAAGCTTTATCATGGCAGAACGCGGTCCCATACCAGGCGGTCTACCCAACCCATCGATGGATTGGTCAAATCCAGACAGGGCTACAGCGTTAGCAGAATTCAAGCAGATGTGTGAGTACAGATTCACTGCAGAGCAAACGAAAGTGGAGAGACAGTACAGTCACATTTTTCTGTGGTCAGGAACTGAAGGTATGCGACTTTCAAACACTTGGGGGCTATCAGCTGAACAAATCAAGGATCCAACAAACATTTGGGACAAATTTGCTGAAATTGAACCTCAAGACAACTTCAGGATTCATCGTCTTGAACTTCAACAGTTTCGCCAGAATACTACTGAAACTGTAGATGATTTTGTCACACGGTGCAAAACCAAAGTGCTCAAGTGCAAGTTTTCTTCTGATGCAGCAAGAAATGAAAGACTGATCGAACATATTATCGCTGGCATCAAGTACCCGGAAGTGAAGAGAAAACTCCTACGGAAAGATGACACACTGACGCTGAAACAGGCACATGATCTATGTCGCTCACATGAAGCAAGTGTCACCCAGATGGAGAAAATGAGCAGCCTGAGCAAACCATTCACAGTTGATGCAGTCAACTCAAGAATCATGAACACCAAAGCATGTGGTAACTGTGGCATTAAGCACGCACCAAGAAAATGCCCAGCGTTCAACACGAAATGTGGTGCATGTGGCAAGATGAACCACTGGAAGAAGTATTGTCACAGTAGCAAGACGAACAGCCACGGCAGCCAAAACTCGCCTCAACGAGGAAGAGGAAACCAACAAGGAGGCTTCTGGCAGAGAAGACGCTCCGGCACACCTCATCGCCATCGCCGTCACGACTTCGTCAACGCCGAAGACGAAAACGACACAGACTACGACGAGGATAACATCACCTTCGAACCAATCAACTTCTCTACAGTCGGCAGCAGCGACGAGCGCACAGAAGTTTACGCCAATCTGTCTATCAAGCTCAGCAAGACCAAACATGCAAAACTCAAGGTGAAAGTCGACACAGGGGCGCAAGGCAACATCATGCCACTGAGAATATTTCGACGCATATATATATCCACAACAGCTGGATAAAGATGGTTACCCGAAACCAGGATCTACACAACAAAGAAGAATCAGACTGATTGCTTACAACGGCAGCGTCATCAACCAGTTCGGATATGTTACTCTACCCTGCAAGTACGGATAATCAACGTGGCACACTGAAGAGTTCTACATCACAGATGCTGATGGACCAGCCATCCTAGGCCGACCAGGAAGTACAAGACTTCAACTAGTCACACTTCACTGTCCGATTCAGTCGACACCAGTGAAAGCTGACCCAACTCCAATACAGGATGCGAAAGAACTCAAGCGTCTCTACCCTGACAGATTTGAAGGCTTTGGAGAGTTCCACGGAGATCTTCACATCACGCTGAAAGAAAATGCACAACCAGTCATTCAACCTCCACGCTAGTACCCCATCCAACTGCTACCAGAAATCAAAGCGGAGCTCGAAAAGATGCAGAAGAGTGGAGTGATCGTACCTGTCGAGGAACCTACCGACTGGGTGAACTCATTGGCCTTTAGCAGAAAGTCCAGTGGTGGTATAAGAATATGCCTCGATCCCAAGGACCTCAACAAAAGCATCAAAAAAACGCATCACAAGACGCCAACACTTGAAGAGATCATAAATCGATTCAGCGGAGCCAAACTTTTCAGCAAGTTGGATGCCCGACATGGCTACTGGTCAGTCAAGCTCGACGAAGAATCCAGTCGTCTCACTACGTTCAACAGCCCTTGCGGAAGATTTCGTTTCGTTCGACTACCTTTTGGCTTGAGCGTAAGCCAGGACATATTCCAAAACCACGTGGACCAGATCCTCAGCCAGTGTCCGGGAACCCTTGGCATCACAGATGACGTCGTTGTCTATGGCAAAGACGAGGATGAGCACGATCGCAACCTCCGTCAACTGATGGAAGTGGCAAAAAAGATGGGTCTAGTCTTCAACGAGGACAAGTGCTACATCAAGCGCAAACAGGTCAAGTTCTTCGGCATGATCTACGACGCTGACGGTGTACACCCGGATCCTGAGAAGACAACAGAGATCAAGAACCTACCATCACCAAAGAACCTCACCGAGCGACAGCAGTTTCTCGGCATGGTGCAATACATGTCTTCCTTCATCCCAAGGCTGGCAGATCACACGGCAGCTTTGAGAGCACTCACCAAGAAAGACGTGCAGTGGGACTGGAACAGCTCTCACCAGAAAGCCTTTCAGAAGGTCAAGGACATGATCTGTGAAGACACAGCGCTGACGTATTTTGACATCACCAAACCAGCTGTCATCCAAGTCGATGCATCACAGCAAGGATTAGGAGCAACCCTGATCCAGGACGACAAGCCGATTGCATTCGCCAGCAAAGCGCTCACAGAGACTGAGAAACGGTATGCGAACATCGAGCGTGAGCTACTCGCAGTCGTGTTCGGATGTGAACGTTTCAACACCTACGTGTTCGGGAAGCACTTCACTGTGCAATCAGACCACAAACCCTTGGAGCAGATTCAGAAGAAGAGCCTAGTGAGCACACCTCCCAGACTCTAAAGAATTATGCTTCGCCTTCAGAAGTACGACATGAACATTGTCTACCGCCCAGGCAAAGAAGTGGTCCCAGCAGACATGCTATCCAGACTCCATCCTACCACAGGACCTGAGATCGACATTGAGAAGTCAGTCTTCGCCGTTCAGTTTTCAGCAGATAGACTACAGCAGCTGAAAGATGAGACGTGCAGAGATCCGCACATGACGGCACTCAAAAACACCATCATCAAAGGATGGCCAGAGAAACCAAAAGACCTACCCAAGAACCTCAGACAGTACTTGTCGCTCAAGGAAGAACTCACCGTTGAGGATGACATAGTTCTCAAAGGAGACAGAGTCATGATTCCAGAGTCCATGAAGCAGTACATTCTACAGACAATTCATTCTGGTCACCAGGGAATAGAGAAATGTCGTATGAGAGCCAAAACGTGCGTATACTGGCATGGTCTAAGTCACGACATTGAAACCTTCGTGAAAACCTGCAAAACATGCCTGAAACATCAGAAAAGTCAACCCCATGAAGAACTGTTGCAGCATGAGATTCCAGAACGACCTTGGCATACAGTCAGCACTGACATCATGACGATGGATGGTAGCGACTACATTGTCGTTTGCGACTACTATTCAAAAATGCCGTTCGTACGCCGCACAGCAACAGCAGGCCAAACAACAAGCACTGGCATCATCTCCGCCCTCAGTCACTTCTTCGGGGAGCAAGGAGTTCCAGAAAAACTTGTCAGTGACAACGGGAAACCATACATCAACACTGAATTTCAAAGATTCAGAAAAGAATGGGGATTCCAGCATACTACAAGCTCACCAAGATACCCAAGATCAAACGGACTAGCAGAGAGAACCGTGCAGACAGTCAAGAACATTATGACCAAAGCAAAAAAGTCTCACTTTGACATCAACATAGCACTTCTTGCTTTCAGGTCTACTCCCATCGACCACAAACTCCCATCCCCAGCTGAACTCCTATACTCCCGCAAACTCAAAACAAACCTTCCCTCTGTTATTCCAAGAAGAAAGAAGTCAGAAAGCAGCTAGAAAAGCGTCAACAGCAGCAGAAGATGTACCATGACAGAACAGCAACACGCAGTCTCCCACCACTGTCAAAAGGTCAACCTGTCATGATGCAGAAAGAAGAAGGAGGAAA
Organism: Littorina saxatilis; assembly: GCF_037325665.1. Classification (NCBI taxonomy): domain Eukaryota; kingdom Metazoa; phylum Mollusca; class Gastropoda; order Littorinimorpha; family Littorinidae; genus Littorina; species Littorina saxatilis. The sequence continues at coordinate 50,974,659 of NC_090253.1, read as the reverse complement.
ATGGACACCAGCAACAGTCATACAACCCAGCAACGAACCAGGATCATGCGTTGTCCAATCACCCAATGGAGCAACCTATTGCAGAAACAGTAGACACCTGATGAACCTGCAGAAGCCAACAGAACGACATGTCAGATTTTATGACAAACCTGAGATCATCGAGACCAGAACACCACCTCCAATCTCCACAACACCTGAGCAGAATGATGATCACATCCAACCAGCAGCAAAACCTCCATACATTACTCAGCCAGTAGTTGAAGCACCAACACCAAGGCCCCAGAGAAGCATCAAGAAGCCAGAAAGACTCATTGAAAGCATTTGATGATTTGACATTTGACGACATGACAAACATGTTTTGATTGTTTTGATTTATTTCATATGTTCTGTGTATTCAGTATTACAGAGACAAGTTTTGCAGAGACAAGAATTATGAACAATGACAACAGAAGTCTCAGTGAACAGTTTTCTTTATTTCAGAGCAACGGATTTTTTGTATTATTGCAGTTAGTGTTATGATCGCTAAAGTTATCTTTGTAATTGGTGTGATCGACAAAAAGAAGATCTTTGTAATTGTCCATGTTTAAGATGCAATCTTTCTTTAAAAGTAACGTTCAGAAATAATTATTTCATTGACATTATCAGAAAGTGATAAATAATTCTTTGGAATATTGATTATGTTCATTTTAGTGTTAAAGTGAGGTTTACCAGTTTTCAAGTTATTGGTTAAAGCGAAGTTGGAGTTATGTTATTTTCATTTATCTAAAGAAGAGGGATGTAATGATATCCATGGTACCTGTGAATCACCAGGAACCCAGTACCTCTGAGCTATAGCGGATACTGTTATATTGTGCTTACTGAGAGTATCTTCCCTTTCCTTATGGCTGTACTTCCTGCAAGATGGATACCTCAATACACCAGTTAACAGTTCCGCGGCCATTTTAGATCTCGCACATGCGCACTTCTTTTATCGCGAGCAGATTCGACCCATTTCCTTTTCCGGGTGATGCGCATATCGTTTTTTGGCATGTTTATGTCTTTTTCCTTTTCCGGTTGATTTCACCGCATGCGCAGATCGTGTTATTCGCCCACGTTTCTACGCAAGGGACACTACTCCGGCGCACTACTCCACCCGTTGAAAGGGGGAAACATTTTCTTCAGTACAAGTAGTCTTTATGAATAAACAATTAACAAGAAGGACGTTGTAAATTCATTCAATGCAGATAAAATACGAAATATGTTTGACAAACTTGTTCTGTTCTTATTCACATGACAAAATATGTGAAGATCGAGAGATGTTATTAAAAAACCGTGTTCCAGGCAACTCGCAAACAGATAACCGCTGTGCAAAGGAAACATGACACACTACTATTTGGCATATCTTTTTGCATTCATTGAACTTTCCCCAATAAATTCGGCTCACATCAGTCGTACCAAAAGTTTATCAAAACACGACACACAGGCGATAACAAATGCCCACCTGAACTTGTGGTTCGCAACCACACACTAACGACCGTCGAGGCACGTAATGAATTTTGCAATCTTCCGACCACCATTTTTTAAGTCGGTTACTCCCATTACTGCAACCAATAACACAGCATGTTGACGCCATCGCTAATTTGGATGTAACGTGAGGTTTTTGTTATAACGTAGAGGAAAACACACCGTCCCGTTCAATTGCTTCCATCACGTTGAGCAGACGATGCAGCGGTTGCTCGTCGAAATTTCTCGTCCAACCAGAATCGCTTTGGGTATCACGTGAGTTTTCCTTCTTTGTACCATGTAAGTGCCGAAACTGTTAACTGGTGTATACAATGTTGAAACTGAACTACTTCTCCTGAGTCTGCAGTGAGTGTGAGTGAAAGACACACATACAACAACATGAACAGTAAACAATAAAATCACACTCACCATGCTTGCTTCTAGCCGGAGGAGATCGGACGCGAACTGCAATCGAAGAAGGTGCTTTGAAAATTCCTTGAATGCAAAACAAATAAGCGGACATCTGCAGAATCACCGCGGGCCGGATTTAATTGACAATGCGTCATCATCACGAGTGACGTCAAGCTGTTTCGACAATTGTTTGTAGATTACGTCACTCCACGAGAGAAAGTCATACCGCTGTGCTCTCGCAGATCTTCTTGCTTGGTTAACCCGGCAATAATCCAGAATTGGCCCAGTGTTGGTTTGCCAGCAAAAACCCACCTATAATTGCCAGCAAAACGCCACCGATGGCCCAATGCTGGCAAACCAGCACTGGGCCATCAATGGCGTGCCAACAGTGGGCCAACTAAGGAATTTTACTGGCCGACAATATTACTGGAATGCCATAGATGGTCCAGTAATGGCAAGCAATAACTGGGCCTTAGTTGCCAAACCATAATTGGCCCAGTATTGTTTTTGTTATGGCCAGCTTTGCCAAACTTGCCAGCAAAAAAAACAGAAATGGCACAGTTCTGGCATGTTTCAGGGGCGGACGAAGGGGGGGGGGGGGGGGGGGGGGGGTTCTGGGGTTTCCGGAACCCCCCCCCCCCCCAGCCAAAAAATAAAAATATTTTTGGGGTATTAATCAGTGACATAATCTGCTGCCTGAAACTCAATCAATCAATCAATCAAAAGGAAGCTTATATAGCGCGTACAGTTCTAAGCACTTGTCGAAGAGTTGTCAACACAGGACTAACAAAGAAACTAACATCTACAGACAGACACGACCCCTATCACACACTAGCAAACCCTGATAAACATACAAAAAACAACTGTTTAACTACAATGTACACATCAATAGCTAGATCCAAACAAAATAATATTAAGCACAAAGAAAACACCTCTCACAGAGCAGTGCCAAGAATGTCTTTTGGGGCACAACACATCACATCGAACATGAAAGTCGCAGCCAGCTACGGGAAGAACTGAATCTTCAACCTACTCTTGAACGCGTCAAGAGAGGGGCTCTGGCGAAGCTCAAGCGGCAGGGAGTTCCAGACGGAGGGGCCCGCGGAGGGGCCCGCGGAGGGAAATGCACGCTGACCAGCAGATGCGAGTTTCGAGCGAGGGATGTGGAGGCGGAGTGGGTCAGCAGCAGAACGAAGGGGACGGTCGGAGGGCTGGGTGTAGAGGTCCAGGGAGGATTGAAGGTACTCGGGAGCAGAGTCGTTGAGACACTTGTAGACCAGAGTGGACAGTTTGTAGGAGATTCGGGTGTTGACAGGGAGCCAGTGCAAGGAGCGAAGTAGGGGGGTGATGTGATCTCGCTTCGTCTTCCTCAACGTCAGCCTGGCAGCAGCGTTCTGGACTCGTTGTAGACCATGAATGGATGAGGCGGGGAGGCCAGCCAGAAGGGAGTTGCAGTAGTCCAGACGACTGAAGATGAGGGAGACAACCAGCTTGACACACTCGTCGTGGGTGAGGTAGCGACGTATGGAGGCGATGCGTCGTAGGTGGAAAAAGCAGGTCTTGATGATGAAGGAGATGTGTGTCTGCATAGCGAGAGTGGAGTCGAGAAAGACGCCAAGGCTCTTGACAGCAGGGGAAAATGGAACAGTCGCGTCATCCAGCTGGAGGTCGGTCACAGTGAGGGAAGCAATCTTCTGTCGTGTTCCAACGAGAAGGGCCTCCGCCTTCTCACTGTTCAGGTACAACTTGTTCTCAGTCATCCAGTTCTTGATGTCAGTGAAACAACTGGAGATGGATCCCAGGAGATGGTCAACGTCCTCCGGCTTGGCGCTGTTCTGGAGCTGCGTGTCATCGGCAAAGGAGTTGTAGTTCAAGCCGTGGCGTTCGATGACCAGGGAGAGGGGTTGGGTGTACAGGGTGAAAAGGACAGGGCCGAGGACAGACCCTTGTGGGACGCCGAAGCGGACAGGGACAGGCTGAGAAGAGAACGAATCAGTGGTGACAGTCTGAGAGCGGTTCTGGAGGTAGTTCCGGAACCAAGAGAGGGCGGTGTCGTGAATGCCGAACGTGGAACTGAGGCGATCGACGAGTAGCTGGTGGTCGATCGTGTCGAAGGCCGCGGAAAGGTCCAGCAGCACAAGGGCAGAGACGAGACCGCTGTCTATTGCGTTCAGGAGGTCCGTGGTGATTTGCAGGAGCGCCGTCTCGGTGCTGTGGTGAGGGCGGTATGCTGACTGGTACACTGGCATCAGCGAGTTCCGAGACAGGTGGGCGCTCAACTGCTCCAGGATGATACGCTCCAGAAGCTTAGAGAGGAAGGGCAGGTTGGACACAGGACGGTAGTTCTTCAACTCATTGACGTCAAGGCCGGGCTTCTTGATGAGTGGGCGGACAACGGCAGACTTGAAGCAGTCGGGAATGACGCCTGTGGCCAGGGAGATGTTCATGATGTCTGTGATAGACGGCAGGAGCTTGTCCAGACACTTGGTGAACAGGAAGCCTGGCAGGGGGTCTAGCTCGCAGGTCTTGATGGCCGTCTTGGTGATGAGTCGCTTGACGTGGTTTTGAGTGACAGGCTGAAAGCACGTGAGGGGGGAGCCGGAGAAGGAGGGGGAGGGTGGGGACGGGACGAAGGGCTGCTGATCGAGTGTTCTCCGAAGCTTGTCAATCTTGTCCTTGAAGAACTCCGAGAATAACTCCGGGATATCTTGTGGTGGGTGAGCAGTGGGTAAGGGGGCAGCGGGGGAGGAGCCCAGGAGAGAGGACATGATGGAGAACAGCTCCCTGGATGATGAGGCGTTGGCGATGCGGTCGTGGAAGTGCTCGACCTTGGCAGCAGTGATGGCTTGCGTGACTCGAAGCAGCGCATCCCTGAGAATCTGCCGGTGAACCTCCAGGCCAGAGTGTCGCCATGCACGCTCCGCTCGCCGTCTCTCGATCTTGGCGGCTGTGATGTCCTCAGAGAACCAGGGAGCCGGCTGTCGCTCAGAGACTGCGCATAGGGATGGCGGGGCGTGTTTGTCGAGGAGCTGGCGCAGAGTCAAGCTGAAGAAATGGGCGGGGTCAGAGGACGGGTCTCGCTGGGCAAGCAGCAGGGCAGCTTCGTCTCCAAAAGCATCTGTCTCAATGTCTCGTAGCTTGCGACGTGTGACCATCTTCCGCTTCTGTGCTGGCTTGGTGATGTTGACGACGAAGTTGATGGCAGTGTGGTCGGAGACAAGATGGTCGTTGGCGACGAGGCTGGAGACCAGATTGTCCGAGGGTCGAGTGACAATCCAATCCAGGATGTGGCCACGGGAGTGGGAGGGAAAAGGAACGACCTGGTCCACACTGTAGCTGTCCAACAGCGCACGGGCCCGCTTGGTGTCAGCGTTGGCAGGGCAGTCCCAGTGGATGTTAAAGTCACCGAGGACGATGGCGCTGTGTGACGCCACGTTGTAGTGGTCGAGGGCTTGGGAGAACTCGTCGAAGAAAGTAGAGTCCTTCAGCTTGTTCTTAGTGTTAGGGGGAGGGCGATATATACACAGGAAGGTGAGGGTGGTGGTGGTGGCGACCGTCATCTCCACGGCTTCGAAGGTGGTGTGGGGGAAGGGGAGGCTGTCCGAGAAGGACGCTGCAGCATGCATGTGGTCCTTGTAGACGACGGCGATGCCACCACCACGCCCAGCCGGGCGGGGGAAGGAGACTGTCTTGTACCCTGCGGGGGTCAGCTGCTTGATCTTGGGGTCATCACCAGGTCGCAGCCACGTCTCGGTGATGAACAGGGCGTCTAACTTGTTTTCTATAATGTAGTCTGCTATCAGATCTGCTTTGCCTTCTGGATTCACTGACTGGGAGTTGAGGAGGCAGAGGTGTAGGGTGTTTTTGGAATGAGTGGGTGGATGCTGATGTAGGGTGGGCGGGTGCTGGGGAGGGGTTGTGGGAGAAAGGGGAGGGGTGGGGAGGTGAGGGGTGATGGGAGGATGGGGAGGGGTGGTGAGAGAATGGGGAGGGGTGGTGGGAGAATAGGGAGGGATAGAAGGAAGCAGGGAAAGGGTGGGGGGGATGCTGGGGAGGGGTAGTGGTACATTGGGTGGGGGTGGTGGGCGTCAGAGAAGTGGAGGTAGGAGAGGGGTTGAGGGCAGCAAGTTGCTGTGCGGTTCGAAGACGCTGCGAGCGGCCGGCGCGACAGCCCCTTACGGTTGGTGGTCTCTGCAGGATTCCCAGCTCCTTGAGATGGAGGTATAGAGGCCGTGGCAGGCGCAGTCTAGCAGCGTCGGTGGGACGGTAGTTGAGGGGGGAACCTATCGCCATAGTGAGAGAGAGGAGTGGAAAGAGAGAGAGAGAGAGAGAGAGAGAGAGAGAGAGTAAGAGAGAGAGAGAAAGAGAGAGACAGAGAGAGGGAGAGAGAAAGAGAGCTCACGCACTTTATGACAACTAAGAATGTACTCTGAGGGTACATCTCGGGAGACAATCCCCTACCTAATGTATAAGCGGGCAGAACAGTGGAAAAGGGGGTGACTCATCGCACGCAGGCGCTGGTCAGTGTAGCTACAGTTGACTGAACAACAACAATAGTCTAGCAGGCTACCAACTATGACGCCTGGGCAGAACAAAGGCCACTGTACACACTAAGGTACACGCTAACGCATAAGGCAGACTACGTTTACAGAAAGAGAAACACTCTAACCTAACAAAATAATAACAACAGTCTAAGCAATCTAGCAGCAAAAAGACTAACACGTACACTAAGTTCACTATAATTTACGACAGGCTACGGTCTAGGATGACACGGGAAGTCCGAAAGCGCCTCAACCACAACACCACAACACAGACGGATGAGATACACACTAACACTGAGATCAAATGCAGTAAAACAACCCACAAAACGTTGACAAGCACCACAGAATAAAACAACAAGCTCTCGTTGACAAACACCAACGAACGAAAACAAGACAAAACAGCAAGTAGAGAACAACGAAAACAAGGGAAACAAAACAGAACAAAAGCACTTAGCTGATTCACGACCGGGAAGGAAAGATGGCCGCTCTAACACGTGGAAAAACGATCACACAAATTCACACCAATTGCACTCACAAATTCACTTATTCCGACAAGACAGGTTCACAATCAGCTTCAATACACTCTTATACACCACTCTGCAAACATACAACACAAGAATCCTTGGAAATCAACACGAACATTATCCAAATATCGAGACAGGTAATGCAGCTGTAGTCAGCGCAAGAACAGACAACTCTCGCTTTTCTGGTAATGATCATCCTCAGAATGCACCAGATTGCACCATTTTGCATCCTTTTTTTCAAAATTGTCCGGGGGGGGGGGGGGGGGCATGCCCCCGGACCCCCCTAGCAAGCTTGGCGCTTAGCGCCTTCACACCCATATCTTCACAATATACTTTTAGAACCCCCCCCATAAAATGAACTGATCCGCCCCTGTGTTTATTGGGAACTAGCACGTGGGTTTACTTTAAACTCGTGCTACAAAGTAGACATGAAACAATGTAGGAAAACCGTGCCTTCACACCTGTTAGAGAATCAAAGTCAAGTAATTAAGTGATCATGAAGCATTTTGCTCAAAGAAAAAACTAATTGTGGTATTTTTTTTTTGTTAGAAGCAAGCAAGTCATCACAAGCCAGCGCTACGAACTGGCTGGCAGTCGGTCTTGGTCCAGGTGTGGCGATATTTGTTGTCTGTCTCGTTGTCGGTGTCGGTCTCGCGCTCTACATCAAGAGGAACAGGGGCGGGAACACGGGGACCGCCATGAACACCGGTGACCTTGCACACGTCGGTCAGTCCGGTCAAACCAATACGACGCTATAGACGATAATGCCAGCGAGGCCACTACAGCGTCTGACGCCGACACTGTCGGTGATGCTTCGTCGTCTGAACCCATTCCTGCAGTATAAACGAAACCACCTTGACGCTTTTCTGATGTGTTTGAATCCAGAAATTACAAACGTTACAGTATTTCACATAGGAATAACTCAAACACTTGATGTAAATCTAGCTGACCTTAATCACATTTCAAGGGATCAACCTTGGGATGATTTGTATCAAACAATTGTTTGGGTTTATAACTGACATACGTCCCAAATTTAAAGGGGTTGATAACATCCTTACATAGTTCAGATTAGCTGATCCTCGTCTGATTTTGATGTTGCATGGGATTGAATTTGGAAATATTTTGATTTTTTTAAGTGTTTCGAAGTTAACACTTTACAATTTAGCTGGTTTAAAGCATTCGATAACCATCTGCTGTCGATGTCTCATTGGTTTTATTTATCAGCTTGTAATATTAAACAAAATATCGGACATATCACTGACTTGAAGTTGCCATATATGCCATGTAAGTATGGACTGGATGTATAAAGCACCGGATGTATGAAAGTCTGGATGTATGAAAGGGGTAGGCAGGGTCCCGGCAGAAGCTACTCTTTGTTATTACTTAGAATTTTCCGGTTGTATGAAAATCGGATGTATAAAAGTCCGGTTGTATGAAAGCAAATCTCTGGTCCCGAGCAGCACAAATGCGTTGTTGCAAGACCGGTTGTAAGAAAACGAAAGTAGACCCAAGTCACCAAATGAGGATGCCCTGAAAACTTCCCCACCAACTGATTTTTATCCAGATTCTATAGCTGTCAACGAGTTGTTCTGTTTAATTTGTTTCTCCATTCAATCATTTTTTTAACCTGTTACAAATTCGTCACGAAGACCCATAAAATCCCAGAAGGCATTTGTGTTACATTTATAACCAGAGACATTGGTCATGGATGTGAATCAGTTGTTATCTGTTTATGTTGTTGTATTTTATGTTGTTGTATTTTATTTTGTTGTTATGTTGTTGTTTTTATGTTCTTGTTGTTGTTTTTACATTTAGTCAAGTTTTGACTAAATGTTTTAACGTAGAGGGGGGAATCGAGACGAGGGTTGTGGCCATGGTGTATGTGTATGTGTGTGTGTGTGTGTGTGTGTGTGTGTGTGTGTGTGTGTGTGTGTGTGTGTGTGTGTCTGTGTGTCTGTGCGTGTGTGTGTGTGTAGAGCGATTCAGACCAAACTAAAGGACCGATCTTTATGAAATTTGACATGAGAGTTTCTGAGAATGATATCCCCGGAGGTTTTTTTCTTTTTTTCGATAAATACTTTTGATGACGTCATATCCGTCTTTTTGTAAAAGTTGAGGTGGCACTGTCACACCCTCATTTTTCAATCAAATTGATTGATATTTTGGCCAAGCAATCTTCGACAAAGGCCGGACTTCGGTATTGCATTTCAGCTTGGTGGCTTAAAAATTAGGTAATGACTTTGGTCATTATAAATCTGAAAATTGTAAAAACAAAAAAAAATTTATAAAACGATCCAAATTCACGTTCATCTTATTTTTCATCATTTTCTGATTCCAAAAACATATGCATATGTTATATTTGGATTAAAAACAAGCTCTGAAAATTAAATATATAAAAATTATGATCAAAATTAAATTTTCCAAATCAATTTAAAAACACGTTCTTCTTAACCCTTGTCGGTTCCTGATTCCAAAAACATATAGATATGATATGTTTGGATTAAAAACACGCTCAGAAAGTTAAAACGAAGTGTCGCTAGTTTGCCTATTAGCTTCTCCTTCACTATGATGTTGTAGTTATTCGCTATTCCTTTGTGTCTTTCTCTACCTACGTGACCGTGTGTTCGTTCTTGCTTTTTTGGGTCTTTTTTCTGCTTTGTTGTTGTTGTTTTTTTTACATACCTCTGTGAAATTATGTCCACCCAAGAACCTGTACTACCTGTCTTCATCAGAAACAATGATATTGCTCGCACAGCTCTGAACCCCGCGACAGTCCTTGAGGTCTGTCTGGCTGCTGAACGTATCTCTGGTCGAGGCTCGATTATAGGGGCTCAGGACATCAGGGGCCTATGGAGAATTTACCCTGCCAACCGCGACTCCAGGAACACTTTGCTCATCCAAGGAATCGCCCTGCGTGCTATGACCATCAAAGTGTGTGCAACCAACCCTTATACCCTTCGGGACAACGCGGGGGAGGAGACTCCGTCTACCAAAGTTTGGATCGACGATATTCCGATCTCCGTTGCTGACTCTGAGATCGAATTCTCCCTTGTGAAACTGGGATGCGAACTTCGATCGGCAGTTAAGATGGAAAGAGCTAGGGACGCTGACAACAAACTAACTCGATTCCTGACGGGACGTCGGTTTGTTTTCATCACCACCCCCACAACCCCTCTAGAAAAAACAATGAAGGTGGGAGGCTTCTTCACAGCAAAAGTTTACCACAGAGAACAGAAACTCGTAAAGAAAAAAGTCATTTGCTCAAAGTGCCTCAATGAGGGGCACCACGTTTCACAGTGCGACAGAGAGGTAGTCTGCCGTGACTGTCTCAAACCTGGCCATAAACGCGGCGACAACGCTTGCAGCGCACGTGTCAGCGAAACGGAAGGTGACAGTGACACTGAAATTGAACCAAATCAGTCCGGCGAGCTGACCACTGCACCAAACGAGACGCGTGCAGCACGCAGTGACAATGCGCAGGCAGCGAACCCGGCCGCCAAACTCACCAGTGAAAAGGACAGGGAGGAGGAAGGGGGGGAGACACGCACGCCTCGTCCTTCGGTCCGCCAAACTGCTATTCACTCTCACTACACTAGTGACTCGCGAAGCCGGTCCGAGTCGTCCAAGCGCCGGCGATCGAGCCAGGAAGAAGGTGGAAAGAGTGGGGGGAAAATACTCGAGAAACTCGAAAAGAAACCGCGCCACGAACGCAACTCCTTAACAGCCCATGACAGCGCTAACAACCCATCTAATACACAGGAATAGGACGACCTGTCCAAGTTTCTCAACCCTTACGACCTGGCCCGGACTATGGACTTTCCCGATTGTCTTACGATTCAAGTGTTTACACTCGTTGTATTTATTGACCTTGTACCCTCTTTCCTATGGATACGTTAAACATTTTATCACTTAATGTGCGTGGATTACGAAATGCAACAAAACGCAAAAGTCTTTTTCGACATTTCAAGGAAAAAAAATACGACATTATATGTATTCAAGAATCGTATGTTACCAAAGGTGTGGTGGAGTTATGGAAAAAAGAATGGGGAGGAGATTTGATTTTTTCAGAAAGTACTGCACACAGTAAAGGTCAGATTATATTAATTAGAAAGCAGTTTTCGTTCGCATGGAAGACCTTTACATTAAACGATAGGGTTATTGCAATAAGAATATCCATTGAGAATAGAGATGTATGTGTGTTTAATATATACGCACCCAGTGTAACAAAAGAGATCAAGGAATTTTTACATGATTTAGCTGTCAAAGTCAAAGAATGTGATTGTGAAAGGAAAATAGTCTGTGGAGATTTTAATGCCGTGTTGAATAATGAACTTGATATTATCAGTGGCCAAAAACACCAAGAGAGTTTGGTAAAAGCCTTTAACTCTTTTATAAATGATTGTGCTTTGAATGATATGTGGCGGATTTGCAACCCACAAGAAAAAGAATACACATGGTCAAAGGGAGGGGGTACATTTATTGCACGGCGACTGGATTACATGTTATTAAATGATAACGTAATTGACGAAGCGCTTGAATGCAATATATATTCACTACCTTCGACTGATCACAGGGGTGTTTATTTACAACTAAAATGTACTGATACATGCAGAGGTCCAGGGTACTGGAAATTTAACAACTCTCTATTAAAACAACAGGCATACGTTGATATTATGAATCAGACCATTGATAATTTTCTCTCTGAGCAGCCGACACAGCATGCGGGATTGAATTGGGAGTTACTAAAACTGGAAATTAAGGACATCTCTATGCAATACAGCAAGAAAAATGCCGTAAAAAAGAGAACAGACAAGATAACACTGCAACATGATTTAAATGTATGCGAATCACATTTAGCCAAAAACCCAGATGATAAAAACGCTATTTTTCGACGAGAAAAGTTAAAATTGAATTTGGAACTTATTGAAAAAACAGAATTGCACAGTGCCCAGACAAGATCACGAGTAAAATGGATCGAAGAAGGAGAAACAAATACAAAGTATTTTCTTAACTTAGAAAAATCACGTGCACATTCTAAATTAATGCCAAGATTAGAACTGGAGAATGGTGAAGTCATTACAGATCAATTTGATATACTGGAAGCTCAGAGAGAGTATTTTCAAACTCTTTATTCACGAAAATTACCTGATGAAAATTTAGACAATAATATTACATCCTTTTTGCAAGATTGCGATGTTCCTCAGTTAAGTGATGAGGAGAAGGCAAAGTGTGAAGGAAATGTAACGGTTGAAGAGGCATCATCGGCACTTAAATTGATGAAAAATGGTTCCTCACCAGGCATGGACGGCCTTACCACAGAATTTATTAAGTTCTTTTGGTCAAAGTTAAGAATTCTTATTGTTGATTCATTTAACAAATCATTTGAGATTGGAAGTCTGTCCTTCACCCAAGCATCGGCGGTTATTACCCTGATCCACAAAGGGAAAGACTTATCAAAACACAGTTTATCAAACTGGAGACCAATTTCTTTGACAAATACAGACTATAAGATTTTAGCTAAATGTTTAGCAAATAGGCTAAGCCCAGTTATTCAAAACATAGTACACGAAGATCAAGTTGGTTTTATTAAAGGTAGAAACGTCTCTCATACGCTGAGAACAATAGATGATGTTATTGAACACTTTAGATTACAAGAAAAACCTGGTTTGGTACTTGCTTTAGATTTCAAAAAAGCATTTGACAGTATATCGAAAGAGTTTATGTTATATGCCTTTAAGAGATACGGATTTGGAACAGATTTTTTACGTTGGGTAGAAGTATTGTTCAGTAGCACAAGAAGCTGCATTGGATACAACGGTTGGCTCTCAAGTGATTTTGAAGTCAGCTGTGGGGTGCGACAAGGTTGTCCTTTCTCACCACTGGCTTTTGTTATTGGAATTGAGCTGCTTGCAACCCGATTTCGAAAAGGTTTTGAAGTAAAAGGTTTGGAAATTGAAACTGACGATTCAGAAGAAGTGCATATGTTTAAAAAGATTTTGAAGGCACTTCTGTATGCCGATGATGTTACCATGTTTCTGCGTGATAAAGATGACATTAAAGTTGTTTTGGGGATATTAGACGAGTTTACAATTATATCCGGTTTGAAGATAAATAGAGTAAAATCAGAAGCAATGTGGATTGGATCAAAACGGAATAGCAACGAGGGAGGATACGGATTAAGATGGGTTAAACAAATGAAGATTCTGGGAATATATTTTTGCAATACATCCAGTGCCTCCCTCGTGGATGAAAACTGGACACAACGAATTAAGAGTATTAAGCAGGTGATTTTAAACTGGGAAAAACGGAATCTTGGCATATTTGGTAAAATGTGCGTAATAAAAAGTTTTTTGATTTCTCAGCTCGTTTATGTTATGCAGGCAATATGCATCCCTGAACCTGTGTTGAAAGAAATTAATACGTTATTGTTTCGTTTTCTTTGGAGGAAAATTAATTGTAACAAGAAAGCGTTTGAGAAAGTGAAGAGAAGTGTTATGTGCAGTGGAATAGGAACAGGAGGAATCCAAATGATTGATATGCAAATATTGCAAGAATCTATTCTGTGCGGCTGGCTTGCTCAGCTCTCGAATATGAATAACAATAGTACATGGACTTGGATTCCTAGATTATATTTCCGTAATTTTGGAACAGATTTATCATGTTTTAATTCAATTATTGGTCCTAAAAAGTTTAAAGGGTTAGATAGCCTTCAGTCCTCCTTCTGGAGCAAAGTACTGCGAGTCTGGTTGGAACATAATACACTGCACTCTTCGTCATCCCTGAAGATGGCATGCATATGGAATAATGTCGATATAAAATATCAAAATAATGTAATTTATTTTGACAACTGGGCAAAAAAAGGAATAACACATGTCAATGACCTCTTAGAAAACAATTCCATTTTGTCATTTCAAAATGTACAGAACCTAATTGGTACTTCACCAGAACTCTACTTACAGTACATTGTTGTTCACTCGGCGTTGTCTCGTTATTTAAAGAACAATACGGATTATGTATATGCTGTCACTGAAGAATTCTCGAAATTGTATTTTAATGATAAAGTGATGTTAAAAGCTAGAGATTTTCGAAATTTTATGACAGATATGAAATATAGTCCACCCTGCTGTGTTCGATTTTGGCTGAACAAACTTGGTATTAGTATTGAAGAAAAAGTTTGGCTTAATGCAAAAGAAACAACAACAGAAACCAGACTAAAAGAATTACAGTGGAAGATATTACACAATATATACCCAACCAATATTCTCCTCTTAAAAATGGGACTCGCAAATAATGATAAATGTCCATACTGTATTGAACAAGTTGATTACATTGAACATTTCTTTTTCTATTGCAGTAAAATTCACCATTTGTGGAAGCATGTTGAAACATTGTTCTACAATCGATATAACATAGCAATTATTCTACAAGCAACAGATGTGCTGATTTATGTGCGAGATAAGAATGGTTTGACACATGAAATGTTTAAGTATCTTACCCATTTAATCTTGATTGGAAAAATGTGTATAAGTAAATTTAGATATGGGACACCCCTTGAAATATTATTTATTTTTCAAAGGGACTTAACCCTCAGGGGCCTGGTATAAGTTGAGTGTTAAAAAAGATTTGGTGTACTGGAAACTGAGCTGAACATTAGGAATAAATTTATGTTATGATTATTTTTATTTATTTATTTATTTGAACATATTAGTTTACTGATAAGGTTTATTGATTTAAAAATTGTACACATTTGAAAAGAAAAGACCTATGAAGAAGGTTTGCTCCAAGCCACAAAAAAAAAAAAAAAAAAAAAAAAAAAAAAAAAAAAAATAAAATATACTGTTCAAAAAAAGAAACGCATAGTTGCTACTTGCCAAATTTGTTTTATTTTTCGAAAAAATTAACAGAAAATCCAATATTTAGATTATTTGTTTGAAATTTGGTATGGACACAGTTGAATGCACACACAGTTCATTTGCATCTTCAAATCAATCAGTCAATCAATACGATTGGGTGCCGAGGCTGTCAAGTCAGTAGGGGGTGTGACTGCCTTGAGGAGCAACAACTGCCCGGCACCTTCTGGGCATGGACTGGATCAGATGCCGGATATCTTGCTGTGGGATGGTGTCCCACTCCTCCTGAAGTGCCTGCAATAGATCGCGGTGATTTGCCGGCGCTTCTTCTCGCCTGCGCACACGTCTGTCCAATTCATCCCAGAGGTGTTCTATCGGGTTCATGTCTGGCGACATGGATGGCCAGGGAAGCACCTGGACATGGTGGTCGGTGAGGAACTGGGTGGTGAGTCGTGCTGTGTGCGGGCGAGCGTTGTCCTGCTGGAATATGGCATCCTGGTCAGCCAGAAGAGGAAGGGCGTGTGGGCGCAGAATTTCCTCCACGTATCGCTGGGCAGTTATGCGCCCTTGGACGTGCACCAGGGTGCTCCTTCCAGCGGTATTGATCGCCCCCCACACCATGACGCCTCCACCACCATGAACGGGTGCCTCATCCACACAGTTGGGCGCGTAACGTTCGTTTACTCTCCGGTAGACCCTCCTCCGACCATCATGTCGCTGGAGCAGGAAATAGGACTCGTCGCTGAACCACACGTGTCTCCAGTGATTCCGGACGGTCCAGCGAAGGTGCTGGTTGCCCCACTGCACTCGGTTCTGGCGATGGCGGCGGGTGAGGACAGCTCCTCTGTGAGGTCTGCGAGCTCTCAAACCAGCTTCATGCAGGCGGTTCCGCACGGTCTGGTCCGATAATCGGTGTGGCCCGGGGAGAGCCTGGACAGAAGATGAGGCCGACAGGAAACGATTCCGGAGGTGGCGGAGCCGTATGAAGCGGTCGTGAGCAGCAGTTGTCGCCCTTGGTCTTCCCGCTCGTGGCAAGTCAGCAACGGAGCCAGTGGCTTGAAACCTGACCCACAGTCTACTGATGGTGCTCTGGGACACGTGAAAGTGCCTGGCGATTGCACTTTGACTTTGGCCTGCTTGTAAACGACCCAATGCAATTTGGCGGTCTTCTCTGCTCAATCGGGCCATCTTTCGTCGCTGAATTGTCGTCTGATTTCTTTGTGGCGAACAATCCGCTTTTATGGGTTTTGGAAGACATGGTGAGAGCTCAATATTCCCCGAGTTTCACGAGATTACACTGAAGCATGACGAGTGGTCATGCCAAATGAGCAATTTTGACATTGTAGCCACTGATAACGCATGCGTCACGTGCAGAGCTCACTTGTGGCAATGGACGAAAGGTCGACGACCAGATAAACATTTTCTGCAGTTTGGTGGATATCCTTGTAGCCATATAACTAAATTAACCAAATATTACAAGCTATGCGTTTCTTTTTTTGAACAGTATAATAAAAAGGCAAAAAATAATTGTAGTAGCAAACCTGCATGCAACTGAGGTTAAAAAAAAAGAGAGAAAAAAAAAGAAAGAAAAAAAAAAAAAAAAAAAAAAAAAAATGAGGGTGTGACAGTGCCGCCTCAACTTTTACAAAAAGCCGGATATGACGTCATCAAAGGTATTTATCGAAAAAAAGAAAAAAACCTCCGGGGATATTATTCCCAGAAACTTTCATGTAAAATTTCATGAAGATCAGTCCAGTAGTTTGGTCTGAATCGCTCTACACACACACACGCACACACACACACATACACCACGACCCTCGTCTCAATCAATCAATCACTCAGTATGAGGCTTATATCGCGCGTATTCCGTGGGTACAGTTCTAAGCGCAGGGATTTATTTTTTTATTTTTTTATTTTTATTTTATGCAATTTATATCGCGCACATATTCAAGGCGCAGGGATTTATTTATGCCGTGTGAGATGGAATTTTTTTTACACAATACATCACGCATTCACATCGGCCAGCAGATCGCAGCCATTTCGGCCCATATCCTACTTTTCACGGCCTATTATTCCAAGTCACACGGGTATTTTGGTGGACATTTTTATCTATGCCTATACAATTTTGCCAGGAAAGACCCTTTTGTCAATCGTGGGATCTTTAACGTGCACACCCCAATGTCTCGATTCCCCCTGTATGTTAAAACATTTAGTCAAAACTTGACTAAATGTAAAAAACAGACCCGGAGTGCTATGTACATTATGAACAGTTCTTCCAAACCCATATCAAAAACGTGACACTAACAGCCTGTCCTCGCAAATTAATCCAGCATTTTTTGTTTTGCCATTATATATGTATAGGTTACAACACGAGTGGTTTTTTATATGGCTTGTATTTCAGTCAAGACCCAGCGGATGAATATCATCGGGAGACACGAGCCTTTGGCGAGTGGCTCTCGATTGATATTCCCGCTGGGTCTTGACTGAAATACAAGCCATATAAAAAACCACGAGTGTTGTAATCTGTATATCCCATTCTACCATCAAACACAAAGTGTAGACTACTAGCGGCACTTTTGCGATCTGTGGAGTGTGAAACAGTGTTTTCAGCGAGACATGGCCTTTTTGCAACCTTAAAACTAAGTGACCGTCGCTGAAAAAATAAAACGAATGAGTGCATCTATAAGTACGCGGTAACACTACTTTCAGACCGTTTAAAAGCGTTAAGTAAAGGTTCATAAGTTGCAAGAAAGTAATGAAGTCGTATAGAAATCCATTTAGTTGAAGCGCACAATTCTTTTGCGTTTCAGGTCGGCGGAACGGGGAAACCGGTTTGGCCCCCATTTGGCTTACTCGACTCGATTCAGAATCGATTCCACGTTGTTTTTTTCGAACGCATTATTATACAATTAGTCTTATTGACAGAGAAGCAAATTTTAGGGAACACATATGTAGATTTAACCATTTGCTCCCTATTTGAAATGTATCTACATGATAAACTGTTTTGCGAGTGTGTTTGCATGAACCTAAACTGGTATTGATGCGATGAAAACAGGACCCAAGTCTGTCACCGCCGCTTGATTGCATTTTGAAAGAATATGACTGGATTACGGAAAAATACACACATGTTAAGTTCTTAGATACCTTCATCGCCAATGTGGACTTACTGCAGAGCCAGGCAAAAGAGTAGACTTGCTCGCAAAACACGTGAAACAGCTGATGATAGCGAAGCCCAACCGTGCCAGGTAAGGACGGTCTGACAGATTCTCAAAAGTCGTCTGCTAACGAAGCAAGGGGAGGGTACTCGTGTTTTTGTTTTGGTTCGCTAGCATCTGGTTATCTTGTAAGTTGAATGTTCGTTTTTTTCCACCTGCATTGCTTTCATAATGAAAGAAACGTTTGCTTATTGCATCTCATACATCAGATCAGTTCTGAGATTCATTTTTGCGTGCAACTGATATGGTTTTCTGAGCCGTGCAATACGATTTTGGAACTTCATACAAATGTGTCACATTGTTCGGCGCGAGGTCAAAGGTCGGGAGCAAAGTAGTTCTTCGCCCAAATCGGAATCTGCACTATCATATATTTTTTTGAGTCCATGATGTATTTATTGAGCTATAAAAATACAACATATATACCCATACTGAAGTAACAGAGACAAAGAAGGGAGGTCATGGGATATATATATATATATATATATATATATATATATATCGACGTTGCAGTTCCGGAGCAAACGATCCAGATTTCTTTGAAAGTTTGTTTTCAAATGCTTTTTTGCCGTTTTATTTCAAGGCACAGCTCTAAAAACGGGTACGAACAAATCCATGGCAATTTGAAAAAATAATAACCTCAACAAGCTTATCGACGCGACTTTCGTTTTGACTTGAATGCTTGAAAATCTCCCTACCTTCAAAGCTGACGACATTCAAACACCTTTATTTTCTGTCAAGGGAGAATTCGATTTTTTTCAGAAAGGCTAGCAAGACTCAAACATCC
Organism: Littorina saxatilis; assembly: GCF_037325665.1. NCBI lineage: Eukaryota > Metazoa > Mollusca > Gastropoda > Littorinimorpha > Littorinidae > Littorina > Littorina saxatilis. The sequence continues at coordinate 50,955,852 of NC_090253.1, read as the reverse complement.
TTCTTCTGCGCGCTTCCTTTTCTTATAATATTCAGTTCCTTTGCAGCAATGTATGACGATGTTTTTCTCAACATGTCTTGTCCGTCAAAACGCACACAAAACACAGTGATGAAAAGTCACACTGATTAGAATACAAAACGATCAGAGATGCCGACAGCTGAACTGACGTCATATTCAAGAACGCGAGTTGAAGAATAGACCATTTCGCGTACCAATTCAGTCTTTAACTGCGTCGCCCAAAACAAATAACGGTTTTGGGTGTGACGAAAAAAAGAACAGGGCCGGAGTGCTATGTTAATTATGAGCAGTTCTTCCACACCCATTTAAAAAATATGACACTACCAGCATGTTTCCGCATATTGAGCCAGAAATTATTTTTTTAGGCAAATCGACGTTGCAGTTCCGGAGCAAATGATCAACATTTCTTAGCGAATTTGCGTTCAAACGTGTTTTTCCCATAATGTAACGATGCACAGGTCGAAAATATGGCCAAGAACAAATCTATGGTACTTTGAAAAAGAAGAATGACAACATTCTTGTCCAATACGACTTGCTGTACAATCTCCCTACATTCAAAGCAGACAAAAAGCAGACATCTTAATTTTCTTCCAAGGGAGAAATCGTTGGTCATAAAGTCTGGCAGGACCCAAACATCCTTCTCCACGCTTTCTTTTCTTTTCATATTCAATTGCTTCGCAAAAGTTAAATGTCATTGGTTTTCTGAACTTGTCAAGTCAGTCAAAACGACCGAAGAACACAGAACTGGGAAATGACACTGATTGGAATAGGAAAGATCTTCAATGACGAAAGTATACATGACGTCATGTGGTCACACCTATCTCAAGAACTAAGCGTCGCACAGAGCCAGCGCCCTTCCATTATCTCGCCGTCTAAAGAAATTAAGTAGAAATGCAACACACATACACACACACACACACACACACACACACACACACACACACACACACACACACACACACTTATACTTGTTTAGTGGTACTTAAGGGGACACAAGATTTACACCCTACTATTGCAGACTTCTTTCCAAATAGGTGTATTGAAAAAATAAAAGCATATTGCAGCATTAAAAGGCTTGCCCAACTGTCCAGCATATTAAAAAATTGCATTTGTTAAAAATAAAGATAAAGATTTTTTAAGTCATTGAGAGGACACAAATGTTTGTATGCTAACAGGTTTTGTAAGTCAGTGTGTGAACATATGCATGTGCGGTTGCACTCAGAGATTGTCCAGGTCATAATGTGGACAAGATTTGTGTGTGTGTGTGTGTGTGTGTGTGTGTGTGTGTGTGTGTGTGTGTGTGTGTGTGTGTGTGTGTGTGTGTGTTCAAATATTATGTAACAGTGAAAGCTTTTACGACAAGAAATAGACGACATGAGGACATAGCTTTGTGAAATGCTTTAGTATGGTCATTTGACTTTTTATGAAGGGACCATTGAACAATGTGCCAAATGTACCTCATGTGACCTTTTAAAGTAGTTGAAATAGTTTATTTTTGAAAATGTCTGCTCTCTCCATATATTACAACAGAGAAAAAGCTGATGAGGATGGAATTTTACATGAAAAAAGTCAATCTTTTCACATGAGAAAAGCCAATCTGATTATACATTTATAGACTTCTGGTTTGAAGCATTTAGTCAGAAGAGACAATACAAGTTACTAAAGCAATTTGTAAGGACAGTTCTATATAAGATTGTGGGTTCTCTCACGACTACAGGGTTCAAACTAACGCATAATAGTTCTCAACTAAAGTTCAGTAATATATTTTAATCAGCATTTTCAAATGTAATACAGTGGTCGCTGCTTAATAAAGCCGCGGTTAATAAAGCCAGCCCCTTATTAAGATAATTTTTGGGGGTCAGGAAATGTCACTACATTATATTTAAAGTTATGTATAAGCGAAAAGTTGGTAAATAAAGCCAGCCACCTAATAAAGACATTTTTTCCCACCCGATTTGGCTTTATTATGCGACGACCACTGTATTTCATAAAATGCATAGTTTGAAAATGTAGCAATTGCGAGCGATTCTCTTACTTGTTTTGACTACGACACGGAGACAGCGTGCCCATACTTTACATCTGAGACAATCTGTTTAAAACAGCCAGAAAGGCTACTCTCTTTGTTGGGTAATACATTTGGCCACGTTTGCTCAGCACGTTTGGACACACACACACGTGTGTGTTTAGTCAAAGTTCAAATGTGTACACAGACATTTGATGTGAATGAGAATAATATAATAAGGGGTCACAACAACTGAACAATCAATCAATCAATCAATGAGTCCAAATTGACATGTTTCATGTTTATTTTCAACTTTAACAATAACTTTTAAAAAACATTACTTAAGTACATGGTACTTATTAAAGTAAAACAAAATGTTTCCAGCAAATAACATGGATATCCACTGTATTGCGGAAAAACAGGAAAATGTTTGAATTTGACAGATTTAACAATATTAATTGGTTTGTGCATTACTTTGCTCTGTTGTCTTCCAAAGGACATTAGTGTTCTGAAGTTAACTTTTTTTTGGCAACAAACGAAAACTTAATTTTTTCAAATTTTGTTTCGACAGTCATTCTGAAGAAAATGGTACGAAACAATGGAACATGACGAAGTGTAACATTACCTGGCACTCATTATAGACTGCATGCTTCAACTGACACAGCCATTCAGGTTAATTATGCAACAAAGTTTCACACATGCTACCACACCAAATTACTATATGAATTCTAGGTGAACAATTGGCATAATGTTAGTTACGATTCATTTCCAGTCAGTATAAAGCTATCACACCGCAATCGTTTTGCCTTCCTGGCAACGGTTGTTGTGTAGTCCTAAGAATGCATTGAAATAACAGGTCACTTAAATAAATAAATAAATCAATCAATCAATGAAGCTTATATCGCGCATATTCCGTGGGTACAGTTCTAGGCGCTCTGCAGTGATGCCGTGTGAGATGAAATTTTATACGAACAGTAGATTGCAGCCATGTCGGCGCATATTTACCTTTCACGGCCTTATTCCAAGTCACACGGGTATGGTAGACAATTATTAACTGTGCCTAAGCAATTATGCCAGGACAGACCCTTTTGTCAATCGTGGGATCTTTAACGTGCACACCCAATGTAGTATACACGGGGGGTGGTTCGGACACCGAAGAGAGTCTGCACACAAAGTTGACTCTGTGAAATAAATTTCCGCCGAACCTGGGATCGAACTCGCGCTGACAGCGGCCAACTGAATACAAATCCAGCGCGCTACCAACTGAGCTTTATCCCCGCCCCCGCTATAAAACGGCCCAAACTGTCTTTCCAGCCATTTTCTCAGTAAGTGCTGAATCAATTTTTTATTTTGTGGTTATGTTAGTGTCGGGTACAATGGCCACGTCACTGTAACAATGTGGAGTTGCTAACATCAAAACTAGTGTGTGGACGCATGTCTGGCACATTAATAATAATATGCAGTTGTGTGCATGCATTGAGCACAACACACACACACACACATGCTAGTTTGGAAGGGCACGATTCCAAAATGTTACGGTGCTGTCTACATGACACCAACACCTTTGTATCAAAAACCATATAAATCCATCCAGCAGTTTCTGAGAAAACATCAAGACAGGCACACACACAAACCGACTCCAGTATACCACCTTCCCAATATCTTGGGGGAAGGGTACAAACAGTTCCTTTTGACTCTGGAAGTTAAAAAAAGAGTATTTCTGTCAAACAGTTGAACAATTTGCATGAGTCAATGTAAAGTCCATTGGAGATACTGGACATGTTTAAGGTAGTGTCTATGTTTCAAAACCAGAACTATGGTTGATTTTTAAAATCAAAAGTTCTTGAAAACTCAAAATGCAAAAATCACAAACTTCTAACTTGGTATCCAACAAAATATTGTGTTTCTTGATAACACACAAAAAAATATTAATTTGGTTCCACTTTTGCATTCTCATTTTACAGTATATTTACACACAAAATGAACACAAGAAATAGGCATACATTGCCAAAGTTGGTTTTAGAATTTTGTCTCTCAATTACCAAAACACATACAAACTGACATGCGTTTCTACGAATGGCTCTTAACACAAAGGGAAACAAGACGTCCAATGACAATAAAATTAATGTTAGTTTATGTTTGCTTAACGCTCTGTAAATCACATAGGATTGCTGCCTACTACAAAAACAAAAATAGCTTAGGCCCCCAAAATAAAGTTGTCTGTTTCTGATAACCCGACCGAACCTACGTTTTGGTGCCTACCCTAAACTTTTTTTTGCCCAAGTCCAAAAAAAATTGTTTTGGAAGGAAACGAATGACGTAAACGACAGTAACAGACGACTCAGACCAAGTAAAACAAACATTTTAAACCCTTTGTCACTTGTTGTTTATACAAATCTATCTATAGCGAGTCCTGTCTCCTTGTTTTCTTTAGTTATTTTCAAAAATTCTACCTGGCACCAAAACAAAAACAAAAAAAATTTTCTGACCTACCTACCCTATTTTTTTAGCCATGTTATCAGAAACAAACAACTTTTTTTGTTTGGCCTTAAGAGATATGTCCCTGTAGTCCCATTAATGAGCCATGTTTACAATAACAGCATAGCGTTCAAAAATTAAAAAAAAGTAAAATGCAGGCGACTTACTCAAGGAGAGGTAGAAAATGAAATAAAAAGAAAAGATAGAGGCACCCTTTAAATAAAATGTTCACCTCATGGGGGCACATGAGGGGAACATATGAACCAGAAAATAAGACCCCCCCCCCCCCCCTCAATGTACCCCAGGAATTCTTCATAATGAGTAACAGAATAGGCATAACATTAAAACAAAAAATTCCTTCATGTTGACTCACAAGAACATTAATTTGGTGAGTTTAGTAAAAAAAAGCTCTGAAGATCAAATTACTATATTACAATTATCATCATTGCTGAACATATCTAGCTGACAACAAAAACGCCTCAAGAAGTTCACACACTGTCAACTTATCTCATCATTGAAGATATGTCACCAGCACAATTCTATTTGTTTCCTTTTACACTGCTTAAAGGGGCTATCCGGTCTTCAAAAATCTAGAGGTTGATTGTACAAAATCAGGCATATGTGGTCATCGAAATCATGCACACTCTGTGGTGTAAATTGTAATCGGTGCAGCTCCTCGCATTGATCTCGCTGCATCATGTTTCTCTACACGTTTGCAGCGCTGTGCGCTGATCATGCGCACATAACATTCAAATTCTAATGAAACATCTGATAAACCGCTATGCAGAACGTCACACATTTTACACTACATCTGTGCTTTTTCATTTATTTTACGTTTGCTTAACGCCCCATCAATCACAAAGGCTGTTTTGAGGACATCAGCAAGAGTTACAGCAAAACCTACGGTCACACAGCAGTTGAATTGATAGAACAAACCTAGGTTCCCACAGCAAGAGCCAGGGTCATACAGCAACTCAGGCTCATACACCAAGACCCAGGAAGTAATGTTTGATTTAAAAAAAATTGATATTCAGAAAGTTAGTTATAGAATACACTGTAGTTTGAGGTTAACAAAGTGAAGCACTATTTGTATCATCGTCAGGCAAAACATTTGATAAGTCTAGTTGCCAAAAGGTCGTCACAGAGACTCTGAGAGAGGGTCTTCTTACATTTTGGAATAAATAAAACAAATTCAAAAACATGTCATGATTTTTGTGTTTAATTTGTGTGGAAGAATGATTGAATAAACGGCATGAGCAGTATCAGGTTTGAAATATTTTTTGTTTTGATGATATGGTCAAATCCCATGGTGTCGAACATTAATCTGACGGACACCTGAGGTGCGTTGCATAGAGCAAACGGTCTGTTCGCGAAGAGACAAAAAGTTTTCATGTTGTAGGAAACGCTATGTTCGCGGCGAACTGTTCGCGGCGAACTCAATTCTACCCTCTCTACCTATTTTCAAGTAAATGGACCCATCTCTTCGCTGACAGCCGAGTCAATGCATGTATATTGGGGGCGATCATCCCAACAGTCGCTTTGTACTTGGAACAGCCCTCCCTACCCGCACTGACAAAAGTAGACGAGTCTAATCGCTTACAGCTCAGTCCATGAGTACATTTTAGGGGTGACGGTATGCAGTGGCCCTCAGGATATCTGTGTGTGTGTGTGTTTGAGTTTCGTACCCCACGTGGAGAAGCAGGGCCTTTCCTTTTCTTTTTTTTGGTGGTCAGATTTGACAGTTAGATTTCTTGTAGAGTCCGTGGAAAAGCGTTGTGGTCTTCATTTCATTCAATAAAGGTGAATGTTTAGGAGTAAAAAGCCCGTGTGCGCGGGCTCTCTCACTCTCTCTCTCTCTCTCTCTCCCTTCCTTACACAGTTGACTCTCTCACATATATCTTTAATCTCTGCATACAGCGCAACACCTTTCCGCAAGCACTAAAGAAAGCTAAAGTTATTCCTCTCCCCAAATCCAAAAACACTTCTGATATTAGCAACTACCGCCCTATTTCCTTACTCTCAGTACTATCAAAGCTTCTTGAAAGACATATTCACATTAATCTCACAAAATACATGGACCGTTTGGCCCTTTTCCACCCCTTGCAGTCTGGTTTCCGCAGTAACCACTCATGTTCTACTGCGCTCTCGCTTTTGACAGACAAATGTCTGTCAGCCATAAATTCCTCCCAGCTCTCTGGGGTCGTATACTTAGATTTTTCTAAGGCCTTTGACCTCGTTGATCATAAAATTCTCCTCAACAAATTATCACTATATCTCCATGGATCTGACTCTCTGTCTTTCTTTCAGTCTGTCCTTGAAAACCGATCGCAACAAGTCTATGTACATGGTGCCGGTGCGTACTCAAGAGAGGAGTCCGTGTTATATGGAGTACCACAGGGCTCTGTCTTAGGTCCTATTCTTTTCTGTATTTACGTTAATGACCTTCCACTTCACTTCTCTGACAACTCAGTAGAATGCCACATGCTCGCTGATGACACAACACTACGGACACAAAATAGACGTCTTGAAAATATTCAACAATCTCTTCAGCACACCCTTAGAGACATCTCACAATGGTGCTCTGAAAACAACAT
>NC_090253.1:50881260-50943760 GCF_037325665.1 Littorina saxatilis | reverse complement strand
TGGCCAAGCCCGTACGTGTAATACGACCATCCCTCATCTTGGACACATACCAAGAGTGAACAGCCCTGCATGGTGATCCCTGTACGTGTGATACGACCATCCCTCACCTTGGACACACACCAAGAGTGAACAGCCCTGCATGGTGTACCCTGTACGTGTGATACGACCATCCCTCACCTTGGACACATACCAAGAGTCAACAGCCCTGCATGGTGCCCCCTGTACGTGTGGTACGACCATCCCTCACCTTGGACACATACCAAGAGTTAACAGCCCTGCATGGTGCTCCCTGTACGTGTGATACGACCATCCCTCATCTTGGACACATACCAAGAGTGAACAGCCCTGCATGATGCTCCCTGTGCACCGTGGCGAATCTTGACATTTCCAACTTACCGCGACAGGCAGTCCAGTCAAGGTGCTGATTTTTAGCACGTGATCAAATTGTGGGCTGATCAAATCCCGTTGAAAAGTCTGGCAAGATCTGAGAGTGAGAGCGGAAATGTTTCCCCAGATTCAATTGCATGGGTGGGACTGAAACATTTCATGAATCCTGAACCGAACCACACAAAAAAACAAAAGCAAAACAACAGAGAGAAAACAAAAGAAGGCCATAATCGAATCCAGATGTCCGGCATATACCGGAAGAATCCCACCCATGCAATTGTCAGTGCCACCTCTCATTTTACCTTCCCCTCAGTCAAGTGTGTGTAGTCTGTATCTTGTGTTTTGCAGGCGCCAACACTCTGGCCATTGGACTAGGCGCGGCAGGTGGTGTTGTGGGGCTTGCTATAGTCCTGGCACTCTGTCTTCTCTGGCACAGATAGCGTTCACACACCAACACTCTGGCCATTGGACAAGGCGCGGCAGGTGGTGTTGTGGGGCTTGCTATAGTCCTGGCACTCTGTCTTCTCTGGCACAGATAGCGTTCACACACCAACAACGACAACAATCCCTAAGCCATCGCCACACCCACCGCCAACAATGACAACCCCAAAGCCAACGCGACAACCGCTGCCACCAACGCCCCTGTCGCTGCTCAGCCTGCAGATAGGGAAGACTTGACAGGAACCTATATGACCGTTTTTCTTTATTTTTCTCTCTGTTAATTCACCAGTGGCTATGTGAACATGTGTTACAGAATTGCACCAAGGTTTGTCAGTTGATACGGAAGGCTTGTTTGTGAGTACATTGTTTTCATTCCTATTTGATGTTTTTGTTTAAAGAATAAACCTGTTCCTGTTCAGTGTATTATGTTCTGAACATTCCACACGAATTGTTTCATAAGTGTCCAATGTGATTGGAATCAAACAAAAAGCCGAAGCACACACACACACACACACACACACACACACACACACACACACACACACACACACACACAGTGACACACACACGCACGTGCGTACACACACACACGCACGTACGTACACACACACACACACACACACACACACACACACACACACACATATATATATATAAACGCACGCACGCACAGACTGCAAACTCTCTCTCGCTGTCAATAAAACAAACACTTTCAAAGAGACTTTGCCCGACAGGTATGGGTCATTGTATCCTTCACAAGAAACAAACTGATGTTCACCAACATCGACACAACTCCATTTAAAGACCATTTCATCCCAACAGCATACTTATGTATTACAACATGGTTCACCTTCAAAAACTACACCAAAATAACAGACACAAACGTGTGCAGTTTTCTTGGATAAACCTATATCATGACCATAGTCCATCTGGCTAGTGCTCAGGTTAGTTTCATAAGACGGTAAACAGTTGCCGGCTTTTTTCTCCAATTCACATCCAGAATAACTAATGAGCGCTTCTGGGGTGATAACGCGAGACAACTCCTGTGATCTTGCTGCGAGGTGGCACCAGTTACCAGCCGAAAGAAAGAAGGGGCATAACCTCACCAGAACCGACCATTGTCTGTTTACCGTATAAAATGCACGACTTACACACGAACTGTTACCAAACCAATCTGCTATTTAGGACCAATGCACGTTTTTTTTCCTTTCTCGTGTGATCTTGCCGCGAGGTGGCGCCAGTCACCAGCCGAAAGAAAGAGGGGGCATAAACCTCACCAGAACCGCCCATTTGGGTGTGTGTTATGTTCTTCGTCTACCTCCCTCTGTCAGGTGTTGTCATTTGTTTGTTGAGCCATCGAACGCAGAAGAAGAAGAAGAAGTTTGTTGAGCTGTTTTCGTATCCACAATAGACTCTTATGAAAAGAAGATTTCCGGAAAATAACTCTGTCACTGCTGCATGACCGTTCTGCAGAGTTATGCCGCTTGGGGCCCGGTGTAACACGAGAAAATTACTCCCACGAGATTTTTACTCCGGAGTAAACATTTCATACGAAACAGTTACTCCCTTTACGAAAAAAGCACTCCCCCATTGCACGAGAAAATTACTCCCCAAGACAGGTGAGTTCCGAGTAAACATTTCGTACACAAATGTTACTCCCCTGACGAATAAATAACGAATAAATTACTTCACCCCAACACGAGCAATTTAACTTCCCATGCCAGGTGTACGAAATTGTTACTCCCTTGTCCCCTGTTAGTCTTGGTGGTGGAAGGGGTGGAAGGAGGGTAGCGCGACATTCGTGTGCGCGAGATCACTTATTGGCATTATTCCTTCGCCCGCATCCCATTTTTGCGTACGAGATTTTTACTGGAAGTAAAAAAAATGGGGAGTAAAAATTTCGTGGAGGGAGTAATTTTTTCGTGCCTTGGGGAGTTCTTTTCTCGTACGAAAAGTGTACTCGGAGTAAGAATTTCGTACGAAATATTTACTCCGGAGTAAATTTTTCGTGGAGTAAAAATTTCGTGTTACACCGGGCCATTCGAGTGATGTTTGTCTGAGTAAAGCAAGGGTACTCACTTGTTTCACAACCCATACACAGCTGACACAGTTATTTCCGGAATTCGTATTTACACCCCCGGTATAGGGGTGTGTATAGGTTTCACTCGATGTGTTTGTGTGTTTGTGGCGGTATTTGTGTGTTTGTGTTCGCAAGTAGATCTCAAGAATGAACGGACCGATCGTCACCAAACTTGGTGAACAGGTTCTATACATTCCTGAGACGGTCCTTACAAAAATTGGGACCAGTCAAACACACGGTTAGGGAGTTATTGGTGGATTAAAATTATACAACGACTTATAGACGGACACCCCCGTTGGTCAAAGGGAAATAACCATTCTCACTGCCACCAACTGAGAAGGTTATTTCCCTTTGACGGGGGTGTTTTTCCTATCAGAGGAATTTCTTGTTTTCATCAGTATTAGTATTCTGGAACAAAAGCCTAATACAAAATACTCATGTCTATGTGTTATCTTGGAATTAGGCATGTTAAGCAATAATTTTGGTCGGTACTTTTGGCTCCAGTAATTCTTTCCACTGCCATGTGGTTGGTTTTATTGATTTCCTTTCCGTTTTTAATTAGCTCCTTTGGTTTGCTTGTGTGCTTTAAACAACGTTATTGTATTCTGGTTAGGCCTGAAGGTTAAAGGCACAGTAAGCCTCCCGTAAACCATCACAGATACGGTCAGGCTTTTACACACAGTACAAACACCCTTTCATTTAAACACTCACCGATTGAGAACATCCTAGGTGCCCTCCGTAAAGAGAAGAATTTATTTTTGCGTGGTTTATCTTACTCCTGAGCCATCGTGAACCCGTGTGATCCAGTTTCCCTTTTTTACAATGTAGTCGTCAGTTAATCATTTGAATGCGACTCGATGTGAGCTTATCTACAATAGCACGTTTTTATGCACGAAACAAACGGCTGTGGTTCACAAGAACTCTAGCGATGGCTTTTGACTGTTGAGAGGAACGGCGATATGCATAAACCGTCGTCTGCTACAACCCTTGCGTGACTCTGCTTCCGGGCTTTTCTTTTTTCAAACTTTCACAACTTCGAATTGTACTGATCTTGTCTTGATGAAAAAAAAATTATTTTATGATTAAAGAATCTTGTAACAAGCTGTCAATTTATTATTTAGATTTTAAAAGTTAGGCCTAGCGCATAAACGCACCACAGTCCAAAAACATTCTGATAATCATCGATCCACGGCTATCGCCAGTTTACATCGATAGAATGAGACCCGAAGGGAAGTAACTCATGTTTGACCTGAGTTCAGGATGGGTCCAAAAAGTGTTCGAGACAATCTGCAAAATTAATTCTTTAAAAATTGCTCGCTCTTTACGTAGGGCACCTAGGATGTACCTGTTTGGTGAGCGTTCAAATGGAAGGGTGTTTGTACCAGAGACTATAGAGTATACAGAGACGCTTCATCCTTCTTTGCGCTGCGGTGCGAAAGTGAGACCGGCCAGCCAGCGCGCGGGAAAAGAGCCACTCCCTGCCGCACAAGGAAGTTCGCGTATAGCGGCTGCTGTCGGCTGTGTTTATATCACGTTTATATTAACATACTGTCTGTTCTGTCCGGCTGACAGTGCTGCAAAAAGTAACTGAACAAAAAAATATGTTTGTTTGTGAACATCCTTTTTAAATGACCATAAAAACACCGCAGAAAATGGTGTAGATTAAAATTACTTAGGCGGCAATACCCGCTGCATCGCTGTAGTTATGCAAACATGATTCAAGTCAGTGTCTTTTCACGAACTAACCGTCGTTATTTTTGTGTGTTTTAGTCAAATACAAATACATACTGTATACATGGTCACTTAAGCCTGAGAAAATATGTCAGGAATAAATCGTTAACGAAATAGTTCCCGGTCAAATCGGTAACTAAGGCATTTAGTCAACTTGGCGTCGTCCCAGCACCTCTAAAGTGAAATGGGTAGTCAATTGCACGGTGCTAAGAAATTATCATGTAAGAAAAACTGTAAAATACAGCAACTTAAACAACATTATTGTGACCTAGCTGACTTTAATTAAAGAATCTTGATCGATCGATGATTGTCTTATTTCTTATCGGTTGCTTCTTTCTTGTTCAGAAAGCTCTCTCCCTGTCTCTGTCTTTCTCTCCCTCTCTCTGTCTTTCTCTCCCTCTCTCTCTTTTTACATTTAGTCAAGTTTTGACTAAATGTTTTAACGTAGAGGGGGGAATCGAGACGAGGGTCGTGGTGTATGTGCGTGTGTGTGTGTGTGTGTGTGTGTGTGTGTGTGTGTGTGTGTGTGTGTGTGTGTGTCTGTGTGTGTGTGTAGAGCGATTCAGACTAAACTACTGGACCGATCTTTATGAAATTTGACATGAGAGTTCCTGGGTATGATATCCTCAGACCTTTTTTTCATTCTTTTTATAAATGTCTTTGATGACGTCATATCCGGCTTTTCGTGAAAGTTGAGGCGGCACTGTCACGCCCTCATTTTTCAACCAAACTGGTTGAAATTTTGGTCGGGTAATGTTCGACGAAGCCCGGACTTCGGTATTGCATTTCAGCGTGGTGGCTTAAAAATTAATTAATGACTTTGGTCATTAAAAATCTGAAAATTGTAAAAAAAAATTTTTTTTTTATAAAACGATCCAAATTTACGTTTATCTTATTCTCCATTATTTGCTGATTCCAAAAACATATAAATATGTTATATTCGGATTAAAAACAAGCTCTGAAAATTAAATATATAAAAATTATTATCAAAATTAATTTGTCCAAATCAATTTAAAAACACTTTCATCTTATTCCTTGTCGGTTCCTGATTCCAAAAACATATAGATATGATATGTTTGGATTAAAAACACGCTCAGAAAGTTAAAACGAAGAGAGGTACAGAAAAGCGTGCTATCCTTCCCAGCGCAACTACTACCCCGCTCTTCTTGTCAATTTCACTGCCTATGCCGTGAGCGGTGGACTGACGATGCTACGAGTATACGGTCTTGCTGCGTTGCATTGCGTTCAGTTTCATTCTGTGAGTTCGACAGCTACTTGACTAAATGTTGTATTTTCGCCTTACGCGACTTGTTTTTTCCTAGTCATAGTTATAGTAAAATATAGTTTAGTCCCTCTTTAGGGCGAGGGCCAGATGCAAAAAAGCATATCTATGCTTATTCTTGTCACCCTCGAAAAATAAAGATTTGTCATTGTCATTGTCATTGTCATTGTCATTGTCTCTCTCTCTCTCTCTCTCTCTCTCTCTCTCTCTCTCTCTCTGAGTCAGTTACACACACACACACACACACACACGCACGCACACACACACACACACACACACACACACACACACACACACACACACACACACACATGAATTGAGATGAATTAACGAGGTACGGACCGACTGGATGACACTTTGAACAGCATCGTCACAAGTATTCTAGTTTGAGAAGTTTTCGACTTTTGCGCTTGAACGAAGAATAGAATCAATTGTTCAGTTGTCCTTCAAAACAAAATTAAGCCTGATGTTAATTAAACAACTGCGCAATCACATTGTTGAGCTTGTGTACAGTGTGTGTTTTCTCTGTTCTGGTAGAATACACGCAGTTCGACGCTACACTGACTTTTTACTGATTTTCCGACATTTAACAAGAGAAAAAAACCAAAAAAACAATCCTCACTTGCTCTCTTCCTCAGGAAATTTGAACATCCTCAAGCCTTTGGCATGTGAGTTTAAGCAATTGATGGCCAAAGACCATGCCCCGCTGTGTTTTCTTTTTGGCGCGGCCATGGTTGACAGGTTGTGCTGCACGATATTGCTACTGATGTGGAAAGCGAAAGTAGGTTTTTACATGTTTCCGCGTGGTGGCGCCACAGGGCTTCCTGTTTCAATTTTCAGCGCCAAATGAAGCGTCTCTGTGTACTCTACAGTCTCTGTTTGTACTGTGTGTAAAAGCCTGACAGTATCTGTGATGGTTTACGGGAGGCTTACTGTCCGGGCGTGATTTCCGGTATTGAATATTCATAACAGCCGTCCAGCACCAAAACGAGGCGCCATTGTTGTAGAAGACCAAGTCCACGAAAATAAATTCTTTGAAAATGTCTCACGCTCGACAGAAAGCAGCCAGGATGTTCCCGTTCGGTGAGCGTTCAAATGGAAGTATGCTTGTACTGTATGTAGACGCTCGGGGAGCTCTGTGGTGGTTTACGGGAGGCTTGCTGTGCCTTTAACTTAGCAACAAACAACAATTAAGCACAACGTGAAACTTCACCGCACTACAAAACAAGCTGGTTATCAGTATACAACATGGTACATATTCTAGACCTTCCCCCTGTTTATGGATATAAGATGAGACGTTGATTTTCATCTGTCTAAACCACCCACACGCCTGGACGCTAACTGACAAAAATTAAGAGAAAATAAAACAAGTCGCGTAAGGCGAAAATACAATAATTAGTCAAGTAGCTGTCGAACTCACAGAATGAAACTGAACGCAATGCCATTTTTCAGCAAGACTCGTAGCATCGTCAGTCCACCGCTCATGGCAAAGGCAGTGAAATTGACAAGAAGAGCGGGGTAGTAGTTGCGCTAAGAAGAATAGCACGCTTTTCTGTACCTCTCTTTGTTTTAACTTTCTGAGCGTGTTTTTAATCCAAACATATCATATCTATATGTTTTTGGAATCAGGAACCGACAAGGAATAAGATGAAAGTGTTTTTAAATTGATTTGGACAATTTAATTTTGATAATATATTTTATATATTTAATTTTCAGAGCTTGTTTTTAATCCAAATATAACATATTTATATGTTTTTTGAATCAGCAAATGATGGAGAATAAGATAAACGTAAATTTGGATCGTTTAATAAATTTTTTTTTTTTTTACAATTTTCAGATTTTTAATGACCAAAGTCATTAATTAATTTTTAAGCCACCAAGCTGAAATGCAATACTGAAGTCCGGGCTTCGTCGGAGATTACTTGACTAAAATGTCAACCAATTTGGTTGAAAAATGAGGGCGTGACAGTGCCGCCTCAACTTTCACGAAAAGCCGGATATGACGTCATCAAAGACATTTATCAAAAAAATGAAAAAAATATATGGGGATTTCATATTCAGGAACTCTCATCTCAAATTTCATAAAGATCGGTCCAGTAGTTTAGTCTGAATCGCTCTACACACACACACAGACACACACACGCACACACGCACATACACCACGACCCTCGTTTCGATTCCCCCTCGATGTTAAAATATTTAGTCAAAACTTGACTAAATATAATGTGAGCTTGGGAACGACAGTTACGGTACACATGCACTCTTGTGCATCCGTGTGAACTCGTGGTACCTCTATACTATCGGGGATCCATTAAGGTTTCCGAGACTGAGTTTCATTTCTATTGAATTGGTCCCGCGGAATAGCCGATTCTAAAATTTGCATAGGTAAAACGATTGTTTTTTTGGTACAAGCCTCTGGAGTAAATTTTGTGATTAATGTTTTTGTGAACAAGAAACAATTGACAGGTGGCTTTATTCCATCTCCCTTTTTCCCTCCGCCGCGATGTAAAGTTGAATAGTTGAAGGTGACGTTAGGCACTAACTAAAGAAAGTGGGGCTGCCTGACACCCCTCGAGTTGAATGGGTTAATCTTGTGACACCGGCGCACAGGATGTGGACGCTAAAACTGTGCTTTTGCTTGGAATCTTTGAGGGAAGAAGACGTGTATTTGGTGCGGCGTGTTTTCAATGCCGTTGTGTGACATGTCTGTCACGGCCGGAAATCTTTCCGGGATGTGAGGATTCTTTTGCTGGTAGGTTAAAACAATTTTCTTTCTGTAAATGGGTAGGCGGTGAAAAGAATAGTATGCTGCTTGGGGGGAGGATTTATTTGAATGTTCAAGTAGATTGTTTTGTGAGTTGGAATGGTTGGGAAGATTTTTGTGTGTGAATGCTTTAGAAGACCGTCGTTTGAGAAAACGGTATTGTAGGCATGTTATTTGGTATGAATGATGTGTTTTGTTGTTTGACGAGTTCGTTTGTGGTAGTTGAAATTGTTGATTTGTTTACGTATGCTTACGGCGTGCATTCTGTGTTTGCAGGATGGCCGAGTGTGCGACGGGGTTTAGTTAGGTCTTTTCTTTTTTAGTGGGGCGTAGATTTGTTTTTATAGACTAGGTTTTGTTAGTGAAGAGTAGTTAGATTTAGTGGAGAGATTTTGGTCAGATTTTGTTAGAGTTTTTGTAGATTTGGTTTTTTTAAAAAGAATTGTTTTTTTAGGTTGTTTTTTTAGATTTCGTTTGTTTTAAATTAGAGTCTTATTGTGGTTTTTTTTGGATTAAAGTTGAGAGTAAGGATTTAGAGTAGAGTGTAGTTTGGGGAAAAGATTTGGTGTGTTTTAAAGGGTAGCTTTGGAGGGAGAATGTAGTTTTAGAATGAAGAGTGAGAACATTGGTTTTTTTTTAAGTTGTTTAGTCCTATACAGTGAAAGTTTTGTGTGAAGATAAACCCCCGTTATCCCACATTTTCCCCATTTCATCGTATGGAATAAAAGAACCTGGTTAATATAACTTGTGTCGTCTGCTTTAATGTTTGAGTTCAGTACGAAAGAGGAAAGTAGATTGGCGCACGGTTACATTTGGCGCTGCGGAGCAAGGGTGGGTAGGGGGTGTTACTGTTAGGGCTAGGATTAGAGTAGGTTAGGGGACCCCGTCGCACAGGGAGAGGATGGCAGGCATGCAGTCCGGACGCGGGCTGGTGTTGAGGAGACGGGCGTGTGAGAAGTTGGAGGGAGTCCGGGCGTGACGTCGACGGATGCGGCTTTGTTGTCAACATTGCCTTTTAGTTTGTTAATCCGGGGAAGAAAGGATTACAGTGATTAACATTTCTTTTTACTCTGTTAGTCCACAGAAGGACTTCAACGATTAACATTTCTTCGGACGTTTGTGAAAGACTGTTTGCACACCGTGCAAAGAGACAGAGTTGGGGAGTGGACCAGCCCTGGAAGAGTGTGGTTGATTATGTTGATTTGATATTATGACGGACATGTGTAGTTGTATGTTTGATTACGCTACATGGATGTGATGTGATTACTAACACTTGTGGTTGTATGTATGGGTGTTAGTGTGGTTTTTGTTGCAAGCCGTGTGCTTGGGGCGTGAGTATTGCGCTTGCCGGTTAATTTGTTTCAAGGATCGAAACATGGTGAACAACATAATGTTGAAATACCGTCATATCAGACATATTGGAAGGGAGAAGGATTGTGAAGGAAGGAAGGATTGTGAAGGAAGGAAGGATTGTGAAGGAAGGAAGGATAGTGAAGGAAGGAAAGAGAGTGATGGTGAAGAAGAGAAGGATATATATCATATTAAACTTCATATACTGTAGACAGGGTGCTGGGACGCATTCCAACTTGTATCAGTTTACCACAAGGACGCCCAGAGGTGGTGGTATTTGACGGGTTTTATGTTGTCTCTAGCCGATTGTCTACGCGCACACATATTCTAATTTGTTTGAGTATGGCGTCTCCAGCCTCGTACGCCTCAGGAGCAAAGTATGCTACCTGTAAGGAATTAGATGACCTTTTTATATTTAGTCAAGTTTTGACTAAATATTTTAACATCGAGGGGGAATCGAAACGAGGGTCGTGGTGTATGTGCGTGTGTGTGTGTGTCTGTGTGTCTGTGTGTGTGTGTGTGTAGAGCGATTCAGACTAAACTACTTAACCGATCTTTATGAAATTTGACATGAGAGTTCCTGGGTATGAAATCCCCATACGTTTTTTTCATTTTTTTGATAAATGTCTTTGATGACGTCATATCCGGCTTTTCGTGAAAGTTGAGGCGGCACTGTCACGCCCTCATTTTTCAACCAAATTGGTTGAAATTTTGGTCAAGTAATCTTCGACAAAGCCCGGACTTCGGTATTGCATTTCAGCTTGGTGGCTTAAAAATTAATTAATGACTTTGGTCATTAAAAATCTGAAAATTGTAAAAAAAAATAAAAATTTATAAAACGATCCAAATTTACGTTTATCTTATTCTCCATCATTTGCTAATTCCAAAAACATATAAATATGTTATATTCGGATTAAAAACAAGCTCTGAAAATTAAATATATACAAATTATTATCAAAATTAAATTGTCCAAATCAATTTAAAAACACTTTCATCTTATTCCTTGTTGGTTCCTGATTCCAAAAACATATAGATATGATATGTTTGGATCAAAAACACGCTCAGAAAGTTAAAACAAAGAGAGGTACAGAAAAGCGTGCTATCCTTCTTAGCGCAACTACTACCCCGTTCTTCTTGTCAATTTCACTGCCTTTGCCATGAGCGGTGGACTGACGATGCTACGAGTATACGGTCTTGCTGAAAAATGGCATTGCGTTCAGTTTCATTCTGTGAGTTCGACAGCTACTTGACTAAATATTGTATTTTCGCCTTACGCGACTTGTTCTTCCTTTTTATATTTAGTCAAGTTTTGACTAAATATTTTAACATCGAGGGGGAATCGAAACGAGGGTCGTGGTGTATGTGTGTCTGTCTGTCTGTGCGTGTGTGTGTGTGTGTGTGTGTGTGTGTGTGTAGAGCGATTCAGACTAAACTACTGGACCGATCTTTATGAAATTTGACATGAGAGTTCCTGGGTATGAAATCCCCGAACGTTTTTTTCATTTTTTTGATAAATGTCTTTGATGACGTCATATCCGGCTTTTCGTGAAAGTTGAGGCGGCACTGTCACGCCCTCATTTTTCAACCAAATTGGTTGAAATTTTGGTCAAGTAATCTTCGACAAAGCCCGGGGTTCGGTATTGCATTTCAGCTTGGTGACTTAAAAATTAATTGATGACTTTGGTCATTAAAAATCTGAAAATTGTAAAAAAAAATAAAAATTTATAAAACGATCCAAATTTACGTTTATCTTATTCTCCATCATTTGCTGATTCCAAAAACATATAAATATGTTATATTCGGATTACAAACAAGCTCTGAAAATTAAATATATAAAAATTATTATCAAAATTAAATTGTCGAAATCAATTTAAAAACACTTTCATCTTATTCCTTGTCGGTTCCTGATTCCAAAAACATATAGATATGATATGTTTGGATTAAAAACACGCTCAGAAAGTTAAAACAAAGAGAGGTACAGAAAAGCGTGCTATCCTTCTTAGCGCAACTACTACCCCGCTCTTCTTGTCAATTTCACTGCCTTTGCCATGAGCGGTGGACTGACGATGTTACGAGTATACTGTCTTGCTGAAAAATGGCAGCTACTTGACTAAATATTGTATTTTCGCCTTACGCGACTTTTTTTATATTTAGTCAAGTTTTGACTAAATATTTTAACATCGAGGGGGAATCGAAACGAGGGTCGTGGTGTATGTGCGTGTGTGTGTGTGTGTGTGTGTGTGTGTAGAGCGATTCAGACTAAACTACTGGACCGATCTTTATGAAATTTGACATGAGAGTTCCTGGGTATGAAATCCCCGAACGTTTTTTTCATTTTTTTGATAAATGTCTTTTATGACGTCATATCCGGCTTTTCGTGAAAGTTGAGGCGGCACTGTCACGCCCTCATTTTTCAACCAAATTGGTTGAAATTTTGGTCAAGTAATCTTCGACGAAGCCCGGGGTTCGGTATTGCATTTCAGCTTGGTGGATTAAAAATTAATTAATGACTTTGGTCATTAAAAATCGGAAAATTGTAAAAAAAAATAAAAATTTATAAAACGATCCAAATTTACGTTTATCTTATTCTCCATCATTTGCTGATTCCAAAAACATATAAATATGTTATATTCGGATTAAAAACAAGCTCTGAAAATTAAATATATAAAAATTATTATCAAAATTAAATTGTCCAAATCAATTTAAAAACACTTTCATCTTATTCCTTGTCGGTTCCTGATTCCAAAAACATATAGATATGATATGTTTGGATTAAAAACACGCTCAGAAAGTTAAAACAAAGAGAGGTACAGAAAAGCGTGCTATCCTTCTTAGCGCAACTACTACCCCGCTCTTCTTGTCAATTTCACTGCCTTTGCCATGAGCGGTGGACTGACGATGCTACGAGTATACGGTCTTGCTGAAAAATGGCAGCTACTTGACTAAATATTGTATTTTCGCCTTACGCGACTTGTTGCTCTCTGCTATCGTTTGGTTTGTCTTTACTGTCTTCTCCGCTCCCAGTTTCTAATTCTCTTGGCTGCACTGTTTAGGGATTCTTTGGTTTGAGCATGGCGTCTCCAGCCTCGTACGCCTCAGGAGCAAAGTATGCTACCTGTAAGGGATTAGATGACCTTTTTCTTCCTTTTTGCTCTCTGCTATCGTTTGGTTTGTCTTTACTGTCTTCTCCGCTCCCAGTTTCTAATTCTCTTGGCTGCACTGTTTTTTTTAGGGATTCTTTGGTTTGAGTAATGGCGTCTCCAGCCTCGTACGCCTCAGGAGCAAAGTATGCTACCTGTAAGGAATTAGATAACCTTTTTCTTCCTTTTTGCTCTCTGCTGTCGTTTGGTTTGTCTTTACTGTTTTCTCCGCTCTCACTTTTACTGTCTCCTCTGCTCTCGCTTTCTATTTTCTTGGTGGTATTTTGTAGAATTTGAGTTCTGGTGCTTACTGATGTCTTTGTTCGAAGACAGTGTGTACACTGGTTTTGTTTATTAGAATTAATATTAGTGGATTTTTGAAGTAGATTCTGAAGGATTGTATGGTTGCCTATGAATACTCCTGTTGAATGGTTTAATTGTGATGAGTGACATTAGGTTATTGCTGATTTTTGACTAAAGGTTTGATATTCTGGGTGAGTTTTAAGGACTTCCAGTTTTTTCATTGCCTTGGCAAGTGGTCATTTTGTTAGTTGATTAGAAGATTGTGTTGCCAAGTACAGTTGGGATACAAAGAGGGGACATGCATTGATAAATCGTAAAGGTTGTCAGTATTTTGTTCTGATGTATGCTCAAGAGAGATCAGATGCTTTGATAAATCGTAAAGATTGTCAACATTTTGTTCTGATGTATGCTCAAGAGAGATAAAATATTTGATAAGTCGTAAAGATTATCATTATTGGTTATCTGGCAAGTGGTGAACATAATTCTTTGTAAAGTGAACCATGGAACTGCCTCTGTTAAAGATGAGTTGTGATTTTTTTGTCAACTTGTGTGAGTTGGATGTCGACAGGAGATAGGATTATTGGCACTGGAAGGATTATGTGAAATTTGTATTTTAGAACCTATTAGTTTTAGAGAAATATTGTATTAGTCAGTTGATGATTGTTTTTGTGTGAAAGTTTTTGAAATGATTTGAGGATGGAGAATATTATGTTCTTGGGAGGTTAAATATTTTTTTGAATTTTTCTGATTCTGGCATGTCGCCAGGAGACGACAGTCTAAGTTGGGGAGGATGTGAGCTTGGGAACGACAGTTACGGTACACATGCACTCTTGTGCATCCGTGTGAACTCGTGGTACCTCTATACTATCGGGGATCCATTAAGGTTTCCGAGACTGAGTTTCATTTCTATTGAATTGGTCTCGCGGAATAGCCGATTCTAAAATTTGCATAGGTAAAACGATTGTTTTTTTGGTACAAGCCTCTGGAGTAAATTTTGTGATTAATGTTTTTGTGAACAAGAAACAATTGACAGGTGGCTTTATTCCATCTCCCTTTTTCCCTCCGCCGCGATGTAAAGTTGAATAGTTGAAGGTGACGTTAGGCACTAACTAAAGAAAGTGGGGCTGCCTGACACCCCTCGAGTTGAATGGGTTAATCTTGTGACACCGGCGCACAGGATGTGGACGCTAAAACTGTGCTTTTGCTTGGAATCTTTGAGGGAAGAAGACGTGTATTTGGTGCGGCGTGTTTTCAATGCCGTTGTGTGACATGTCTGTCACGGCCGGAAATCTTTCCGGGATGTGAGGATTCTTTTGCTGGTAGGTTAAAACAATTTTCTTTCTGTAAATGGGTAGGCGGTGAAAAGAATAGTATGCTGCTTGGGGGGAGGATTTATTTGAATGTTCAAGTAGATTGTTTTGTGAGTTGGAATGGTTGGGAAGATTTTTGTGTGTGAATGCTTTAGAAGACCGTCGTTTGAGAAAACGGTATTGTAGGCATGTTATTTGGTATGAATGATGTGTTTTGTTGTTTGACGAGTTCGTTTGTGGTAGTTGAAATTGTTGATTTGTTTACGTATGCTTACGGCGTGCATTCTGTGTTTGCAGGATGGCCGAGTGTGCGACGGGGTTTAGTTAGGTCTTTTCTTTTTTAGTGGGGCGTAGATTTGTTTTTATAGACTAGGTTTTGTTAGTGAAGAGTAGTTAGATTTAGTGGAGAGATTTTGGTCAGATTTTGTTAGAGTTTTTGTAGATTTGTTTTTTTTAAAAAGAATTGTTTTTTTAGGTTGTTTTTTTAGATTTCGTTTGTTTTAAATTAGAGTCTCATTGTGGTTTTTTTGGATTAAAGTTGAGAGTAAGGATTTAGAGTAGAGTGTAGTTTGGGGAAAAGATTTGGTGTGTTTTAAAGGGTAGCTTTGGAGGGAGAATGTAGTTTTAGAATGAAGAGTGAGAACATTGTTTTTTTTGAAGTTGTTAGTCCTATACAGTGAAAGTTTTGTGTGAAGATAAACCCCCGTTATCCCACATTTTCCCCATTTCATCGTATGGAATAAAAGAACCTGGTTAATATAACTTGTGTCGTCTGCTTTAATGTTTGAGTTCAGTACGAAAGAGGAAAGTAGATTGGCGCACGGTTACAATAATAAAAGGGCAAAGTGCACATATGTGAACCGGAGATAAGCCTGAAAAAAGGCTTCATTTCCCTGTCAATTACTGCAAAGCTGTAAACTGTACTCTTCAACTCCAACGCAAAGAACATTGTTTTAAACGGTCCATAAAACACTCCGGGAAAAGATACAACAGCAAACGCAAACATCAATACATTAGAATCAAGCCATTTTGTTGTAACCAACGGAAGATTGTTTTCCCATTTTACAAATAAATAAAAAGAGGAAAAAGCAATAAGAACAACAATGAATTGTTCTTTCTCCCCGTTGTGCCGTTTGTTGAAGACTGTCCATCAGGCACCAGGGATGACCTCCACCTAGAGCATGTTTCTTTCTCCCCGTTGTGCCGTTTGCTTGAAGACTGTCCATCAGGCACCAGGGAGGACCTCCACCTAGAGCATGTTTCTTTCTCCCCGTTGTGCCGTTTGCTTGAAGACTGTCCATCAGGCACCAGGGAGGACCTCCACCTAGAGCATGTTTCTTTCTCCCCGTTGTGCCGTTTGCTTGAAGACTGTCCATCAGGCACCAGGGAGGACCTCCACCTAGAGCATGTTTCTTTCTCCCCGTTGTGCCGTTTGCTTGAAGACTGTCTATCAGGCACCAGGGATGACCTCCACCTAGAGCATGTTTCTTTCTCCCCGTTGTGCCGTTTGTTGAAGACTGTCCATCAGGCACCAGGGATGACCTCCACCTAGAGCATGTTTCTTTCTCCCCGTTGTGCCGTTTGTTGAAGACTGTCCATCAGGCACCAGGGAGGACCTCCACCTAGAGCATGTTTCTTTCTCCCCGTTGTGCCGTTTGTTGAAGACTGTCCATCAGGCACCAGGGAGGACCTCCACCTAGAGCATGTTTCTTTCTCCCCGTTGTGCCGTTTGCTTGAAGACTGTCTATCAGGCACCAGGGATGACCTCCACCTAGAGCATGTTTCTTTCTCCCCGTTGTGCCGTTTGTTGAAGACTGTCCATCAGGCACCAGGGATGACCTCCACCTAGAGCATATGTTTTGTTCTCCCAATCATAAGTATGTGTCTCCTGTGTGTGTGTGTGTGTGTGTGTGTGTGTGTGTGTGTGTGTGTGTGTGTGTGTGTGTGTGAAAGCCAGTGAGAGAGAGAGAACGAGAGACAAAGAGAGAGAGCGAGCGAGAGAGAGAGAAAGAGAAAGAGAGAGAGAGAGAGAGAAGAGAGAGAGAGAGAGAGAGAGAGAGAGAGAGAGAGAGAGAGAGAGAGAGAGAGAGAGAGAGAGAGAGAGAGAGAGAGAGAGACTTTGGGCTGCCCGTGACTGACTGTCTTTGTAACCGAGACCACGACTTTGCCAACAAAATTGAAGAGACTGGACAATGACGCCATGAACATATGACGCAAGACATAACGTCAAAACTAAAGAGTGGTGAGGAGAGATGAAGCAAAGTTTCGACAGCCCAGACGGTCAGGTTCCTCGATGGCTCATGCGATATCTACTGTTTTTCGACTCGAATGGCAAAGAACATATCCTGCAATTCCCGTCTCAGTCGGTGCAGTCGTTTTGGAGCCTTTAGTCATCATACCCCCATACAGACACACATAGCCTACATCGAATGTTGCAATGACGTCATGTGAGGTCAAAATGCAGTATCCCGCAAAACGTCAAAACTGGCAATTGTGTTGTGATTCTTCCTTTGACAACAATGTGAGCCATTTTGCGAGGCAGCACGGATGGTAATGCGATATATCTAGCTTAGCCGTACGTTTTCACCAGCCTGCAACTTCCATTCTACCGCGGGATGTGTGCAATCAGCCAGAAAGTGATGGAAACGAAGATACTTGGCATTTTTATCCTGAACTTTCTTGTCTCGATTGGTAAGTACCACGCGGCGTTTGCCGCCTTTCAGTGACATTTTTGTTTGGCTTAGATCTGATAGACTGTCAACACGCTTGATAGTGTCAACAGTGTCTTCAATGTTTTCATGCAGCGAATGCAACTTATGGCAAGCGTCTGGATATGCAATCACAGGTATGTGATCAAAGGGAAGCAATGTTCGTATCCCCTTCATGGGCTCTGTCGACACCAGTGTTGTACCGCTTGCTTCCCTTTACTCAAAACTTGCAGGACCCAGTGACCCCGCATAACTAACAGACCCATGGTGAAGGTTTGTTGGGGGACAATGAACTTCCGGTTAAACACGTGGACAAAACACGTGGAAACTTCACCACAACATGAACGGCTTCATAGGACTGACCAGTACACAGAAGCCCTGTTCGCCGTAACCTATCTGCAGCTACCCACTTTGCAAAAGTAAATCCTCGGTAAAACGTTCTCTCACAAAAATTATCACATGCTACACCGCGCGGGAAACATATTTTACCCTTTTTGATTTTGCTTTCCACAGAGACAGCAGAAATTCACAATCATTTTCAGCTGTGGAAAATAGGTGAAGCGAAACCTAACGTAATGATACATTTGACGCGGTTGTGACGACACTTTTCTAAATTCTTGTTAAAAAAAAAACCGGAAGTTTGTTGTCCCCCAACAAAACGAAAAGCCGAGACTAATAATGGCTGCCATCATGCGCTAAGTCCAAAATCTTAGCTGAAAATGACATTTATTAATCAAACACAAAAAAAACAAATACAAGTTCATCTAAGTGAAACAACAAATAAAATCAGAAACAGTCACGGATGACATGCGCAGTCACCTAACCCATTCATGCAAGACAAAATACAACAGGCAATCAAGGCATAGTTACGCCACATGTGGGATAGAATATAATATTGGATATAATAAACCGGCCTGGAGCGTCGCGGTCCATAACAAAATCTGCAAAATCTGCAAAATCTGGAATCCTGGGTAGCGACACTCTATCATGTAATGAGGTCAACGCCTTTCGGCGATTGTTGAATGCATATATCGGAGCTGAACTGCCAACATAACGTCAGTCACACTTTGAAAGTAATGCTAGTTGGGTTTGCTTTCCAAACTAATACCAAGTGAACGGGAGCATAAGGTTAGTCATCAACTTAACCTACCTCGGACGGTGAGATCGACAGAAAGTACACAAATACGGAGGAAACTCGGAAACCCACAAGTCGATACTGATACCCATGCTGAGACTCAAATGTAAAATTCGAAGTTAAAATTGATCTAAAAGCCAGCCCAGTGAGGTCAATCCCATTGCACATCGGGTGATAGGCTGTCGTAGTCAAGTGACGAATGCTCAGCAGCCTGTTGACCTCTTCCATGCATTCAGAGACAAACTGTGTCTCCAGGTCTGTGAGTATCTCTTCAGGAACCCCAATTCTGCTGAAAATGTCCACAAGTGCCTCGGCAACAGTCTCGGTGTCAATTTTCTTCAGAGGCACGGCTTCTGGGTACCTGGTTGCATAGTCTACCAGGGTCAGTACCTGGCGGTTTGATCTCGCCGATGAGGTCAATGGCCACCCTCTTGAAAGGTCGGTCGATCAAAGGCATATTCTGCAACGGCACTTTCGGGACCCTTCCTCGAGGTATGGTTTTCTGGCAAATATCGCACGATCGGCAGAATTGAGTCACATCTGCATGCAGTCCTGGCCAGTAAAACGCAGCCTGGATTCTGTCCGATGTCTTCTTGACACCCAAGTGACCTCCCATAATAGAGTCGTGGGCCACCTCCATCACCTGGCGCCAAAGTGGTTGAGGCACCATAACTTGACGTAATGGCTTCCCACCGTTGACTCTTGCGTGCTGGAACACTCTGTACAGGATCTTGGCCTTCACCTCAAAGTGCACAGTGCCTTTGCCCTTAGTCATCTCCTTGACAGGACGACTCCTGTACTTTTTTAAGGTCAAATCACCTTCCTGCAGCTGAATCAGCCGATCCCTGTCCACGACAGCAGTTGCAGAACTGTTGGTGACCCTAAGCGGCGTAGTCGTTTTGTTCTTCTTCGCCTGGGCTCTGGTCGTCACCGCGCTTACAACCTGCGGCTGGTCGCGGCGATGCACAGTGGCTCTGTCATCTCGTAAAAGTTCGCTGATATCTTCATTCGCGAATGGCAGTGGGTCTTCCTCCTCATCAGCAAGCTGAGCTGAGCCCATTCTCCATTCGAAATCAGGGTCATCAGGACGTCTCGCACCCCCAATGTTCCCAATTAATAGATCGTACAAAGGCTTCTTCAGGCAGATGGCCTCAACTTCTCCAGTGAAGTATGGAGTGTCGATCTGGATCTTTGCCACTGGTGCCTTCACGCATTTGCTGTCAGCCATGAGCGTCCACTTGAAGTCACCAGTGAACTTCTCTGTTGGCATCAGATCCTCTTTGACGATAACCCCATTGCAGCCCGAATCTCTGAGAACAGTCACCTCCTGCTTCTCAACAAACCCCTTCGACACGGGCATGTTCGACACTGACACAGCTGCGCTGGCGACGGCAGAGATTGACTTGCCATTGGCGAGTAGAAGCTGGCCATCAGATATACATTCTTCCACGTCCGATTGTGTAGCCACTTGCTCGGCAGCCCTTGGAAGTATGACGCTGCTCGCACATACTTATTGGTTCGAGCCACTCGTTTGCCTCTTGTTGTCGTAATATATCCGTCGATGTTCTTGCGCTTTGTGTCATTGTCATGTCCGTTATTTTTCTTTTGGGGATAGTTGGCAACTCGGTGGCCCTTGGCCTTGCAATGGAAGCACGTTATGTTCTGCCCTTCATTGGATGATGGTGCGGACTCCGTTTGTCCCTTGACAGGTTGGTTTCCCTGGTCTTCTGGAAAGGTTTCGTTGACTTTGACGTCCCCAGGGTCCTTCCATGAGCAATGAGATAACGCTCAGCAGCATCAGTAATGTCCTTCAAACCCCGCAGTTTTTGCTCTTCCAAGCGGGTCGCCAGGTCCTTCGGGCAGGCATTAAGGAATTTCTCCTTCACGATCAAGTCCCGCAGACTCTTGTATGACTGCTCTTCACCTGATAACTCCACCCACTTCTGCAGGTATGACGACAGGCGCTCCACAAACTGGCTCGGTGTCTCTCCAGACAATGGCTGGCATTCACGGAATAGTTGACGGTAGCCCCTTTCAGTGAAGTTGTAGCAACGCAACAGAGATTCCTTCAGTACATCATAGTCTCTGGCGTCATTGTTTGAGAGTCTAGTGTAGACCTCAAGTGCTGCCCCAGTCAAATGTGCGCTGAGTTGAATCGCCCAGTCGTCGCGCTGCCATCTAGCACTCTCAGCGAACCTCTCGAATCTTGCAAGGTAGCAGTCGATCTGGTCCTTCCCGTCAGCGAATGCTGGAAGTTTCGGTGCCCTGTGTAGCATTTGCTGCTGGTTATCTCTTTGGCGTGGTGCCTCGTGCTCATTTTGAATACGCACCATTTCTGTCTGGAACTCTAAGCGCTTCATCTCCATTTCTATCTGGAGCTCTAAGCGTTTCAGCTTCATTTGCCGTTCTTCACGCTGTGCTTTTCTTTCTTCACGCTCACGCTGCGCTTGTCTTTCTTCACGCTGTGCTATCAGTCGTTCCTGGGACTTGACGAACTCCGTCAGCTGCTTGCCTTTCAGTCCCAGTTCAACTCCTTTTGCCCAGAACTCAGCCATTCTGATCTTTTCCGGTGCGTTCGTCTGTATTCTTTCACAGCCCCGAACGTAGACGAATGTGCTCTTCTAAAATAACACAGTCTCTACTGCACCTCCGATGCTTCTATCGTCGTTGGTCACCCTCGTAGACGCAGGCTGCCACCCTCCTCGTCTAATGTGACGGCGCACTCTGCTCACGATGCGTACACCACGTACCTCAGTCGTAGTTCGTAGTAATAATGCTTTAGCTCCGCGACGAAGTCCTCGTCCAAACGGCTGCTAACCTCTGTAATTGGGGTGTGCACGTTAAAGATCCCACGATTGACAAAAGGGTCTTTCCTGGCAAAATTGTATAGGCATAGATAAAAATGTCCATCAAATACCCGTGTGACTTGGAATAAAGTGTAAAAAAATTCCATCTCACACGGCATTAAGTCTCAGGGCTTGGAAACATGAATACACGCATGCAGGAGAAAAACAAATGGGTAGCGCCGTATACTGTATGGCAGCTCGCTTTCCCCAGGGAGAAAGCAGCCCGAATTTCTGTGAGGTTACCCTCATGGACTATATAAAATCTTATCCTTATCCTTATCCTTATCCTTAATCCCGATACACTCCGGCGTCGCTCACGACCGAGCTGCGGCGATTACCAAACTCTTCACACAGTCACACCGAATCCAAGGGTCCTGTAGTCCCAATACTGATCCCTCAGGATACACCCGATTGATGGCTACCTCCTGTGACTGTCTTGACACTGGTCTTTGTTGCTGGAAAACCGCGTTAAACGTAGATCTCGGCTTTGGCCCCCAATTGTTACACGACACTTGAGATTGACGAAGTTCTCAAATTCTACGTGGCCCGTCTTCACAGCAGCAGACACAAACTCGTCAAATTGAGTTCGAGGATTTATTTAGCATTCCATACATACAACTGCACATCGTAGCAGAACTCAAAGTAGAAGCTTTTTAACATACACATCGCGCTGGCCTATATAGTAAATACTCAATCTCGAGAATATTCCAGACCGAACATGATACAACTAAAATTAGATGAACTGTCCATGGACTAGAATAGTGACATTCTCTGTGACGTACATCAAAAGTGCCGACGCACTTAATCCGAGCGAGATCCACGAACCCACGACTCAAAACTAGAAAGTTCACCTGCATTCTCGTCCAAACATAAATATTGTGTTTACAAAATATAATATCGGTACTTTCCCACAAAGTACAAATAAGTCAACTACATGCAACACACAAAACTGAACCAAAGTTCAGCAACGGCAGCGTTTCCTAACAGTGCCTCTGTGAGTATGTTCGTGGCTGCTTTCATGGGGTGCCTGTATCCTCAGGAATTTGAGGATTTCTTTTATCTCTCTTTTTCTGACTCCGTTGATTTAACGTCATTTTTACAGGACAGTTTTTTTCCTTTCAGTTATAAGTTGTAGTAGTTTGACCTTATTGTTTTAGGACAAGTAGAGCTCGTTCACCAGTAATAAAGACTCACTCAGTCCGTCAGTGTGCCTGAGTGTGTTTGATGGGGGGGGGGGGTGGAGGGGCTCTCCCGTGACCGGCCACCTGCAATGTACGGACAGGTTTGCAATGGCCCAAGGGTGTCCGTTCATGAGAGGGACTGCTGTAACAGCAAAACTAGTGTGAAACATAAGTAATCAATTTATCCACTTGACTATATTCACAACAGGGACCTATCACTCTTCTTTGCATATTTTTATGCCTACGGATTTTCAAATACTCTGCAACACATGTAACCCAAATGCAACATGTGCCCGTACAATACCGCTTCTTTTACGAAAACATTGCTTCGGCCATGTTGATTTTAATCAACCAATTGTCTTGTCTGAGTTACAGCTAGGTACGAAGCGGCGAACGGAGGAAATCTGACGTGTCGCGTGTGGGAGACGGGCCAGAATCTCACGCTAACGTTGACTATTGATCGCACAAAATGGCCGTCCCTGTGTTTTGAGACCAAAGTTCCGGACGTAAAGTTCTATGTGATCCGGCCGAATGATTTTGTGAAGTACATTTATTGCACTGTCAGCAACATCACCTCGCCTGGAGAATGCCAAGGGCAACTCACCCTATGTTCCTGTTGCTGCGTCAACAAAACTGCCAAGGTATTCACCCTCCAGCACATCTTCCCCATGGGCTCGCGGGCATTCGGCAAATGGGGCGCATACACCCCCCGATGCACAGGGATCACTTTCGGCCCAGCGGTTACATTTGACGTTGCTCCGGAGTGCGACGTGAGACGAGGTAAGGTGTCTCGTGTACGTCTGTTTGGAGAAAGAAAATATGGTGATGGTGGAGGAGGGGGGGGGGGTGGTGGGGGGTGCGCGAATCCGGAATGGATTAGGAAGAAAGAGAGTCACGAAACTCGTTGCCTGTTTTGAGCATTGGGCGACGATGACGGGTTGAGACGGGGGTGGGGTTTTTCACAGAATCTGTGTCAGTAAAAAACATGTCAGAATGATCTGACTAAGTCACGCAACTTGTCGCATACTGTGAGGGGGGAGGGCGGGGGGAGGGGGGGTAATTGTGGGGAGGGGAATGTTGGAGGTATCGAGTTCACAGAACCTGTGTTTGTTGGTAAGAGGAAACGAGGGAAACTACCACCACCATAATTATCATTTATTTCTACAACTACCATTGCAGAATCAACCACAGCGATCCGTCGGACAACTAGTGCCACGTCTAGCACACCAGCAACCGAGCAGAATGCAAGTTCTGACAACCAATCCATAGTCTCCACCACTCAATCAGGTACGTGTAGCAGGGCGGCACAGTGATTGCCCTTGACCGAATATCTTCCTAGTTGTCCCCCAATTGCTTTCAATAGTTTGGGGTTCGGTCCAAGGTGCTTCGGTGCAATTTCTGCAATCTATGTAGAATAATTGTATAATAACTATGATCCCCCAAAATGTTGCTTTTTGATTGACTTACTAAAAACTATTAAATACAAAAAGAAGCAAAGCGATGAATTGAAGCATGTTAGTTCACAGATGACATGTTAATTTCAAAACTATTCATCAGAATGATTTGAACTTTTGCAGAAATGTTTTAGACATACTGATAGATACATAATTATGTTGACTTTGTGGGTACAACATTTATGAACACTGAAATAAATATGTATTTCTAGAAAAAAAATTTGCGAGGACGTTTCACTGAGGAATTACTTTTGCAAAGTGAGTGGTTGCAGCTGGGTAACGATGTACCGGGGAAACTCCCTTCACCATTGGTACTTTAACACCTTGTTAAAAGTCAAAATCTCTATCAACAACTTTTGTAAAGGAACCTGCTGGTCTTTTTTCCAAAAAGTCTGAAAGAAATGTGGTGATTGTGAAGGAGGAAAATAATGCCTTTGGATGTCTGTGAGGCTGTGCGAACAAGACGTACGGTGCACGCTGCCTGCACTACTGTGGGTACTGCGCGGATGACCAGACCTGCAACGCCAGCACTGGACAGTGTGCGGCCTGTCTGGCCGGTTGGCTGCCTCCATTGTGGAAATAATGTACACAGTCATTTAGGGGCTACATGCACAATATGGGTCTCGTTTTAGAGTTACTTAATTTTATTGCGTTTTTCCACTTCAGAATAAAACTACCATATGCTGAGTTGGTTATGATTTAAGCTCAAGAAAATGTGAGTAATACGCATGGATAGAATAGCCAAAGAAGGTGTTTGACAAAAGATGCGAGATCTCTATTTGTTTAAATGTTTACATTGAACAATGGTCAAGTCGCACGGTAAAATGCGCAAGAAAAACCGCCATTGTAGTTTCATGCGTCGTTCGGATCAACAGACACAACGTTAGCCTGTGGTCGTGCTTCCTGAGATGTTAAGTCTGAAAAGAGGATACTGCATGCTATGAGAAATCTGGAACGATTTTTGAAGTAGGTATGCTTCTGCGCCTTATTCTCTAATTTCACGTGTGAACATTTGCATTATGCGTATGTACGCCCTTCTATTAGACAGTCTTATTACGGTCAGTGTGCTATCTGCATGACTGTGTGATCTCGCTTCCAGCAGCCCCAGTGTGTTATCTGCCTGACTGTGTGATCTCTCTTCCAGCAGCCCTAGTGTGTTATCTGCCTGACTGTGTGATCTCTCTTCCAGCAGCCCCAGTGTGTTATCTGCCTGACTGTGTGATCTCTCTTCCAGCAGCCCCAGTGTGTTATCTGCCTGACTGTGTGATCTCTCTTCCAGCACCCCCAGAGGAACCCGCCCTCTCCCCAACGCAGAGGGTCGCCATTGGAGTGGGTGTCGGCGCCTCTCTCACCTGGGGTTTCCTCGCCACCATAATCCAGGTGTGGGAGATACTTGGCAATTCCGGGTGGCTGCCCTTTATTTTCTTATACAAGAAGCCAGAGGAGAAGGACGAGGGAGATGACGAGGATTCAGACGATGATGAGCCGCCTTCCAAATGCAGTCGCTGTGTCAGGTGTCTGTTCTGCGGAGGGTGTGGGGTCTGTTTGCTGAGCTGCGTGTTCTGTGTCTCACGCGGAAAGCTGATGTCAAATCGGTTTGCTTGGCGCGAGGACATAGACAGTCCAGACGATGTGGAGGCAAAGAACTCGGACGATTCTTTGTTCGACCAGGGCCCTGTTGAATCTCCCGTTGAGAAGCCCCTTGGTAGCAAAGAAAGCCCGGTGGAACTTCCCGTTGAGAAGCCCGTTAGCAGCAACGAGGGCTCTGCTACTTCAGGGTTGGAGGAGAATGACAGGGCAGATCAGGCAGGTCTGCAGACCCTTCATAAGATGCCAACCACAAGTCTAACTGAAGACAGACAAGACATAACACCAGCAAACCCAGATGTGAAGAATAAAGACAGAAAGGATTTCACTAAACGATATTTCGCCAAAACGAGATGGCTAGAGGACCCCTTATTCGTTCACCCCTCGCAAACGTCAATAACGGAGACAACCAACGCAGCACACTGGCACGGATTCTATAGCAGTGGTGTTAAAATAAAGCACACACCGGATGATATCAGAAACCAATCAGATGAGAGCAAGAGACATCATACTCATAATCTGTCTCAAGCAAATCAAACAATAGGTAAGGTTCATCAGGGCCCACTTAGGTCTGATGACCAAGGCAGAGTACAGTATGAAACACAAGAACACTTTAGCAAGCTACCTAGCGCACCAGCAACCCCGTCCCTCCCTTCATCCCCTGATAGCGTAACATCAATGACAAGCCCCCGAGGCCTGAAGTTAACATAACCAGTGATCCATTCCACAGCTTATAGTGTAAGTTACCCAGCCAGCCGATTACATCCAGCAATGAAATCCGAGTTATATCTCTTGTAGAATGCAGGTACGAGGTAGGATCCCACGAAAATGATCAAATGTGATTTTCACAAAGGCTGTTGGTTTAAAACAGAATTTTATTCAACAGTTATCACATGAAACAATTGAAAATATACAACTAGGACACGCACAGACTCAAGCAGATATTTATTTTACGTGACCAGAACAATACTAAATTACACACATTTTCATAATGGTGGACATGATAATATTAAACCAGTAGAACAAATTGTAGAAATGGGGACGGGGAACTAAATAAAAACTGAACAATCTACAGAGGAGAAGAAAAGTGTCACGTTTCAATATATCACTAAAGGTGATTATGAACCGGTTAATTACTACTAATTAACTAACCACACCACGATCCACTCTCGCAGTCATACAATTAAATAGAGTCAACAAAAGTATAAGTTTCAGACGCCTGTTTATGTATAAACTCGCCACCTCCCTCGACCCTTCACTCAAAATATGTTCCTTTTACGTTCTCAACACGTAAAAAACCCGCGGTCACTGGCAAAATGCCAGTAGTATATAGAAAATTATAGTAACACGCTGAACCCGTGTAAATACAGTCAAAATGAGAATGTTCTGTTCAAAAGCTCTAGTTCATGCAGGTGTTACCACCCCACGTTGTCACTACTCCAATGTAATCACAGATAAGAAAAGACAACGGTGGTCAACGGGGTGCGTAAGACATGGTGCTCTTAGCTTTCTCTCTGTATGCTGGTTAGCCGGTATGCTGGTTAGCCGGTATGCTGGTTAGCCGGGTTGCTGGTTAGCCGGTTTGCTGGTTAGCCGGTTCGCTGGTTAGCCGGTCTAGCGTAGCTTCCTCAGGTCCCAGCTCCAACGTCTGCAGCTAGCAGTGTCCCGCCAAAGGCAGCCGTGCAGCGGTTACAGGAACACGAATCGAATCGAATCGAATCGAAGGCTGCAAACAGAAAGCATCGGTGCACTAAACATGTCAGCTACCCCTCACCCACCACCTTTAAACATGTCATCTTTAAATATCTCATCGAGCACGTGGGCCTGCACAAAACGGACTTTTTACAACAACAAAACAGCCATTTTCCGTCCTTCTCTCCCTATCTGCAAAAACCATATACAGATTAGTATTTTAGCGTCACAGAGAGTAAATTATGCGCTAACCTGGAAAGAACAACAGAGAGTATTTCATTCCACAACACAGACTCATCAACAGCGTTAAATAATGATTTATTACCTCAAAAAGCCTATGATTGTAGTACTCTCGTGGAAGCAAAATCCGCTTCCTCCCTGGAAACGCCTCTGTTCGTCAACAGTGACAACAACATCCAGAACCCCTTGTCGAATCCTTATGCGAAAGCCATCGCACGACGAAGGAAAGTTGACGACTTGTCCTCAGCAAAACACGTGGCAGTGAGAAAGAAATAACTAGTGGAAGTTCCCCTAGAGTGCCGAATATAATACTCGGTGAAAAACCATCATACTCTAGAAACTGTGTATTAGATCCTTCCCCTTCTGCCGCTGGGTGTCAAGTGCGCCGTCCTTGAGTCTCTGACAGACCACCTAGCCAAATACACGTGACTGACCTTGTCACAAAACCAGTCCAGCTATACACAATTCTGCCTCCCCAAGCAGAAAAAAGACACGAGAAACTCAATCCCTGAAAATCCCGTGCGCGCTGTCAGCGAAAAACCGTCAGCCCTATGACAGCAGAAACCCCCACTGTGAAACTCGTGCGCTACAAAACATCCGTGTTCATTGAGCACTGTCAGCAACCTCTGCTGTAGCCCAATATCACGCACAGGCGCTTTCTATCATAATCGACCAAGAACAGGCACTCCACTGAGTGACACTTTCTTGGTCTCTGTCACCCGATCGTGACAAAAAGAAGAGGGGGTGGTTAGCCCAGCAAACATTGCACCCTCGGATCGCATGCGTAAAACACTCGGCACGAATTTCTGCACTCGAATCGAGCGCGTCACGCATGCACAAAATCGAACACGGATTTCTGCACTCGAGTCGAGTGCGTATCGCATACGTGAATGCGACATGCTTTCATGCGTGAAAACGCATGCGATACGCATACGATTTTGTAACTCGTCTCGCATGCGATACGCATGCTTTTTATGACGCTATATGCACAAACTATAAAGCAGAAGCAGAAGCTCTCATGCAGGCCGCCTCCTTCGTTCAGGACTCCGCAGACCCTTGCTACCAAGTTGTCTTCCTCTCAGACGCCCTTTCAGTCCTTCAGGCCCTAGAGAACGACAAACTCCCACAGCTGGCCAAAGCATTACAGATGGTCAGACAAACCAGAAGAGTTGTCCTCCAGTGGATACCAGCACACTGTGGGATACCAGGAAATGAAAGGGCAGATGAGCTGGCAAAAGAAGGAGCCGTGGAAGACCAACCTGAAAACAGTGTCAGCTTTAGTGAGCAGAAGACAATCATCAAGGCATTGATGAGGCCAAGGACAAACAGAGATGACTACCACACAATGTCCAGAGAGCAGCAAGTCAACCTCATCAGGCTGCGTACTGGCCACAACAAGCTCAATGCTCACATGAACCGAAAGTTCAAGCTGGCGCCATCACCAACCTGTGCCTGCGGTCAAGAGGACCAAACAGCGGAACACATCTTACAGCGATGTCCCTTACTAGATGAGGAACGAAAAGAAGTGTGGCCGTCACCAACTCCCTTGCAGACCAAACTATACGGCAGTCGACAGGAGTTGGAGAAAACGACAACATTTATCACCAGTGCTGGACTGATTGTGTAACCTCTGCGAACGCCAAGAAGAAGAAGAAGATGACGCTATATTTCTCGTCATTGTGTGACGCGTTCCTTACGAGCTCTATTGCATTTGACCTTGGACCTCCATATTAGGCCCAAGATTTGACGTCATTACTGTTGGCGACGATGCCCTAGCCTGTGCAATCTTTTAGCTCACAGTCCCTCTGAATCTTTTTAAATTAAAGAAAAGCCAAATCCTCAGTTAGAAAAATGAAAGAAAATCGATGATGATCCCACAGAAAACTCAAACTCATGTTTATATTTTATCAGCGCTAATTTCTTTTCGAAACATTTTGCTCCGACATCTTCACTTCCGGTTTTTCGAAATCTTATCTCACGACTGGTTTTGCTTGTAGATGACTCTCTAGAATTCACAATCTGTAGATCTGCATTTAAAAGGTAGCATACAGTGTGAGAGAACACTTACAAAGGTCAAAACTGC
Organism: Littorina saxatilis; assembly: GCF_037325665.1. NCBI lineage: Eukaryota > Metazoa > Mollusca > Gastropoda > Littorinimorpha > Littorinidae > Littorina > Littorina saxatilis. The sequence goes on along the minus strand of NC_090253.1, from coordinate 50,914,046 downwards.
GTTTCAGTAACAGAATCAGTGTAAAAGCAGCATTGCAGTGACAATGTCGTCTGCTATTACGAGGGGAAACAACTCTGTTTTCGTTCCTTTGCAAGCCCGATACTGAAACGGTCAACAAAAATCAGCTGACGACAGGAATGCTTGACAGGTAAGTTTCTTCACTATTTTTGACGTTTTCATTATTTAAGAAAGTATTTGCAGGCATAGTATCGAAGCATTCTGTTCACTGCACCGCGTATCAAGGTTTGGTAAGTGCAGAGGCGCCGTTTTCAGCCAAGTTTGAAGTTAGATCTAATTGTTTCGTGAAGTTGACCTTCGATCAGTCTCAGTCTGTCAGTGTTTGGTGATGCGAATTGAAACAATGAAGGGTCAGTCTTTTACTGTTGAATTAATATTTGTTTATCTGTGCACTGAAAAGACAGCTGGGTCGAAATATCTGTGACTGGAGAGTGGAATGTATTGTTTTGTCAATAACAAGCTTTCCAACAACCTACATTTCTTGTTTTTTTGTTTTTTTTATCCTTGAACAAGTTGAAGTTGAACTTCTAAGTTGAGTGTTATGTGCATTGAATGGGGCGCATTGTATTTTGCTGTTCTAGTCGAGTTAAGAATCGAGTAGATATTATTTTTCCGGGTATTGGAAATGCCATATATGTGTGTTTGCTTATTTGTGACCCAAACTGGTCGATCAAAGTAGTTTGCTCACTGATGTGAAGTAGAGCAAGAATGAAAAATAGTATAGGTCTAGTAGTATGTTATTTTTAACTTTACACTCAAGTTCAAATTCTTTGGAATTCAGCGCACAGGCAAAAAAGAAATCATTTCATTTGCTGATCGAGCTTCAATGGTATTTTTTGTGGGGTTTTTCCACTGCATATAGTTAGTGGTGTGTGTTTTACTGTGTCATAAGACTCAAATTATAATTTAAACAGCGATGATTAGAGTTTTAAATAAAATGTGTTTGTGTTGCACAGTGCGTACTGATGTATGCAGGATATTTGAATTATTACAGATGCATACCAGCTGGATCCTGTTGTAACATGTCACACCTTGAGATGAGACACCCACAATGGAAACATCACACTCACAGCTGTCTTGAATTGGAAAAGGTCAGTTGCCTCTTTATTATTCATGTACACAGTGTATGTGTTTTGTGCTGTGTGTGCAGTTTAAATTTCAAAGATCACTCTGGCTTTCTGTTACTTTTTTGTGTAAAAATGTGTGTATCTGATGGTTTTGGGGGCTTTATGTTCTAATTTGAACACTTCTGAAGAACGGCATATTATATATATGACTAAGTGCCAAAAGGTGCTCACAGAACAGAAGACGACTTTGTTTTACAATAAAAATGTTTCTAAAAACGTGTGTCTGCTGAAAATTGGTGTGTGTGTGGATGAATGTGCGAAGAGATAGTGGACATAATTTCGTGTGTCTGACTTGAACGGTTTTGAAGTTATCTTTGTTTAAAGTCAAAAATAACGCCAAAACCGGCCATCTGAAAAAGGACATCGTGATACCTCGTGTTTTGAATATGCCACAGAAAAATAACAAGAAGCACAAATGAATTGCATTTAGTTTGATTGAATGCCTGAAACATCGCTTTACAGACGAGACCAAACGTCAAATCTAAATCTCGAGAGAATTTTTTTTTTTCGATAACCGAATTTTAAGGTGTCGCACGCAAGATGATTCGTCATCACGGCATACATTTTTCAATCGCAGATATTTACTAAATTTCTTTTTCAAAAACTCTGGAATTGATGTCGACACGTCAAGCGATAACGGTGTATCAAACTGCTGTCTTTCAAGTAATCCAGCAAAGACTGCAGAACTTTTGAACAGCATTTTTGAAAACGATTTGAAAATTTCGTCATATCTTGCGTGCGACAAAATGTTCGGTAATTAACGGTTATTTTCTTTTAAAAACAAAATTTACATGTACAAAGATCTACTTCATTTACGGAACCACGTGACACATTCTGTGTTCAAAATTTGTGAAGAAATCACGAACCACGATTGCGCTATCAAGTGTTGAAATTATGTCGTCAACATCTTTTCAGATCTTGCGTGCGACACCTTCTTGCGTTCAACATAAAATGTCACTACCTTATCGAGTTTAATGGGTAAAACTAACTATTTGTTGTCTTAGTTTAATCTTCTTAATTAAAAGCGTAATAAAACCGAACTTCTAAGATGAATTTTAATTGAGATTAGCGAAAGAGCGGGCACGCAAGTCGACCTTAAAGTAAAAGAATGATAACACGAGCGTTTGTCGTGTTGTCTTGCGTGCAACACATTGTCCAAAAAGGAAAATGTATATTTTTCTCAGACGTTTTTTAAGTTGAAACCTTGAAACTTCACACACATTTGGGGTTTAATCGCCCCCATGCATGGTAAAAGTCTTGTTGACCCTTGTCAGATTTCAAGGTCACGGCTGGGTCACATGTGGTTCAGAAAACGGATGAAACATATTTTTTCAGAGATTTTTGAAGCTAGAACCTTCAAACTTCAAACAACGCTTTTGCTTAATGATTGTTCAACATGGAGAATTCAAGGTTGATCCTTGAGAAATGTGAAGGTCACAGCAGGGTCTCGTGTGGGTAAAAAAAAAAAACATAACCTTTTTCTCAGAGTTTTTCAAAGCAAGAACCTTGAAAGTTCACATCTTTGGGCTTAATAGCCTCCATACACGGTTAAAGTCTTGTTGACCTTTGTCGAATCTCAAGGTCACATGGGCAAATCAAAAACACGAAAATGCATCATTATCTCAGTTGTTTTTAAAGGGAGAGCCTTCAAACATCACACAACTCTCAACTCCGACTTAAAGAAGTTAAGGTAGATCCTTGTCACATGTCAAGGTCACAGAAAGGTCTCGTACGGGTAAAGCAAACAAAACAAACAGATAATATTCATTTTTTCAGCTTTGTTGTTAGCTAGAATAGAGGCACATGCCACCATTCCATTCAACATGACTCATAGAAATGTATGATGTATGACGTAATTGCATTGTGTGTAATGACGCGGCTGCCTCTGTAGTTATTCCAGCCTTTGAAGAAATGGCGTTTTTCCTTGCTTGGACACATTTTTCCTTTTCTTGGATGTTTCCGGAGTTTGGGTGAGTTTGGTGTATATGGTTGAACACAATTTAAAATTTGCATAAAAGTGTATTAAAATAAACAGTGGTAGCCAGTCTCATCTGTTGTGTCGACAATTTAATCTCTTTTGTGTGACCTCAACTTGACCCCTCTGAATGCTCTCAATCATGGAAATTGACCACACTTTGATTATAACCAAACAACATCAAAACTTTGGAATGTGTGAAGTTTCAAAGGTGTTGCTTAAAAGGCGTTCGTGAAAATGACAATTGTATGTGTCTGACTTCAATGCGACCCCGCTGCGACCTTGACGTTTGATTTTATCAACCAGACTTTCATCATGTGTGAATGACTTCAAACACTATAAAACTAGTTGAAGAAATTGACAATTTTTCAAAGTTTAAGCCAGATGGCACTGCTGTGACCTTGAAATTTGACAAACATTAACCAGGCGGTCACCTTTTTTAGAAAATATCCTTAAAGGATCTTTAACCTCACTGTGACCTTGGAATTTGATGAGGTTTAATTTAACTTGCGTAGTGTGCCAAGTTTCAAGGCCCTAGCTTCAAAAACATATGAGAAAACCTCATTGAAAAATGTATATGTTTGACCTCAACGCGACCCTGCTGTGACCTTGACTTTTTCAACCAGACTTTAATCGTGTGTGAACATTATACACTAGAACTGTGTGTATTTTCAAAGCTCGTGCTATAAACGCGCTGAATAAATTGAAAATATTCCACATTTGGACCAGATGTGACCCCGCTGTGACCTTGAACTTTGACAAAGATTAACAAGCAGGTCACTTTTAATGAGGTTTTATAAAAATGCTGAAAGTATGTGAAGTGTGTAAAGTCTAACTGATCTAGTATTAAAACATGTAAGACGTGACAACGACAATTTTCCAGTTTGCAAAGGAAATTTAACCTCGCTGTGACCTTGAAATTCAATGTTGTTTAATGTGATGTGCACCATACCTGGAGGTCATTATACTTTGGTTGTGTGCCAAGTTTCAAAGCCCTAGCTTTAAAAACGTGCGAGATAACCTTAATGCTATGACTCAGTGCCGTTTTGAATGATATAACGAACAAAATTATCGTTATTTGTAAAATCATTTGGGTAAATTTATCTTTTCTTTTCGTAATTGGGTTCCAGCATCTGTTGTCTTAACAAAAATCACAATATCAGTCGTGTTTGTCAACTTTTATTTTTTAGCCCCTTTGTCCGCTTTTCGTGCGCACCTTTTGGCACTTAGTCATATATATATATAGGTATATGTGTACTTAGGTTTTTTGTTGCCTCTATAATCTATTCCATGCTTTAACCATACAGACTCATAATGTGGCTTGTGTGTGTGTGCGTGTTTTATGTGATGTTAGTAAGTTGTGGAATTATCTGAGTAATTCTGAGTTACATTAAAATAAGTAACAGTGTGGCCACTTATGTTTCCAGTACACAGCGGCTGACCATTCGGACCATGTTTCCTATTGGGAATTGATCTTGGTTGTTTCTGTTCTGCAAAGGTATGATTAAGGCTTCCTTTGATGATGATGAATGTTTTTGTGTGTGTTTCTGTGTATGTGTCACTGTGGGTGTGTGTGTGTGTGGGTGTGTATGTGTGAATGTGTGTGTGTGTGTGTGAATGAAACTTCAGTAATTTATGCTTTCACTTTTCAGAGTTACATGACATACAAGCCAAAATATGATATATTTTGCTGAAATTTGAATCAATGAATGTCTTTGTAGTCAGTAATTTTCAGGGTTGAAGTTCTGACTCAAAATGACTGTGATTGATAAACTCCATATCAGAAATGTTAGTTAGGACAAGTATTATTTAAACTCAATTTAACTGAATTCATGCAGGGAGAGGATTGTTATCACGAAGGTTACCAGTATACCAGGTTTATGATTTTTCAAAGTGCACAATCTCTTTTTCAGTGGACCCATTGAACTTCAAGTCCTGCATTTACAATGGTCCAGTGCTGTGTTTATCTGCTAACCTGGTCATACCAATGCGTTGTTGTGAACAGGTAAGTAATGCTTTTGCTTGCTTTTTTCTCTTTGGTTTCATCTTCTTATGCAGTTGTCCCTACTTCAGTACCAGTGTTTTGGACTGAACATGTAGAGCTCAGAAGTCTCTATGTCATGCTTAAACCACAGGCTAATCCTTTGACTTGCGCACGCATGTGACTGTGTTTAATGGTGATGTCTGTAGGTATCTGTATCTAAGTGAGTAGTTATGATTTTAAATGAGTAACAGTGTGTCTGTTTATGATTGCAGTACATACGTTATGGCCAACCATCCTGATGATGTTTCCCTGTGGAGAGATCTTTTCTGTTTCTGTTCCGCAAAAGGGTTGACTGCGGCTTTCACTTATGGTATGTTTGATTTTGTTTTGTTTTTCTCAGCTATTCAGGCTTTCAGCAGGATAGTCAGACTTGAGAGTTACAGGCCTAAGAAGATTTTCAATCTTGACTGTAAATATTATCTTGATTCCTGGTTAGTGTTGTGGTTGTGCACCAATGTTATTCGACAAAAAGCTTCGGCATTTCAAATATTGGATGCCTTTTTTTGTTGTTTTATGAACCTAAACTGTGCTCTGAGTCTGACAGTATGTTCAGCCTCCGTCATAATAGGTCAGGTATGCAGACTCCAGGCCTGCATGTTCAATGTCCATAGTTTTGACCCCATGGAATTTCTGTAGATACAAAATTGCGGTACTACTTCTCTCCGAAGCTTACTTTTTACAGGCATGTCCAATACTTCACTTTGAAGATAGATTTAGTTAGTCTAGATGGGGTTTTCAGGGGTTTTCGGAAGTTTTCGGAGACAAGTAGTACCCCAACATTGTTTTCTGGCCATAACATATAGACCCACATATATTTTGATGCAGGTTTAACTGGCTGATTGTCCTCTGTGTCTGGGATGAACACGGCTCTGAAATGCACTTTAGATTTATCCGTGAACTTACATGTAAAAAAGACCAACTGATGTAAAAGGATATTATTTATTGACAATGTTCTTTTCTTTTGTGTAGCTTATCAAGGTGCTGCTAATCGATGCTGTCAACACAAATGAGAGACACTGAAACAAGGAAAGTCATACTCAGAGCCCTGGCAGCCACATACGTTCCATGTGTTCCCTTGCTGTAGAGTTTCACAAATCAATCTCAAATAATATTACTGGTGAGTGTTTGTGTTTTACACTTGTTTCGTTTGTGGGTACAATGGAACCTACCTTTCAAAAGATCTTGACTATTAACACAAAAATATACTGAAAGCAGATCACGTCCTATGAGAGAAACCATCTTTAAATGGAATTGTTTTCAGACATAATTACATTGTGAACTGAAAACTTGGAAAGCTAGTTACAAGGTTCTACTGTACAATTAGCTGCCTGTAAGATAAGTTTCACAGTATTTGCCTGTACTGTCAAGATGTTTTGGCATGATCAGTCACAAATAACACTCTTGGAAAGCACTTTGTGTCATCATTCCTGGTTTAAATGTTTGTGTTATGGAAGTTTTCTGAATTATGTGTCCCTGATTTTTTTCTTATGTTGTAATACAGGCTTTGTGTTTGTATTCATGTGTGTGTTACTTTGTATGTGAAGGAAGCTTTGAAGAATCAGCTAATATTGAGCTCCTTATTTTCTATTTCTTATCAAATAACCAAAGGGAAGTAATCGCTCAATGCATACGACATGTGTAATAGAGTAAGCGAGAGTTGTACGGAACCTTTTCTCCTGGCACCTGAGAGAATAACAAGCATTGAAATGAACATTGAATTTGTTCTGTTTAAAACCAGTCTTGATCTAAGGACTAAGTCCGGTCGAGAATAAAATCTGGTTCTTGTATATATGACTGTGTACGTAGGTGTTAGTTGGAGTGCCTTGGAGAATGATGAGCATATGAGCTTGCGGTGATCATCCTTTTTTGAGGATGAAAGTCGCTTGTTCATTTCAATGCTTGTTATTCTCTCAGGTGCCAGGAGAAAAGGTTCCGTACAACTCTCGCTTACTCTATTACACATGTCGTATGCATTGAGCGATTACTTCCCTTTGGTTATTTGATATCGCTCTGCCTCATTCTGTTTGACTTTCTATTTCTTATTTTCTGCCTTTCATGGCACTTTTTCAGTACTATGAGGATGAGTGTAAATAAATTAAAAACATGTACCTATAGTATAAATAAGTGGAGAACTGAAGGAAAATGGCTGTCGTGTGTTCAGGTGGCTTCAGACTATGTACACTAACTAATGATTTGATAAATTGTTGTTAGTTTCAGGGAAACTCTGTTGGACCTGGGCTGCAGAGGAGAGGTAGCAAATGCAGCCAAGCAGATCGAGTCTCATCTTTTGAAGGAAGGGAAGGCGCATCACTTGCTTATGCCTGGTGATGGATCACCGAGGACGTCAGCACGGCACTGGGAGTCCTTACAAAACACATTGCCTTTCGCTGCATATATATTCAGAGATAGCCGAAAAGTCGCAGCATTGTGAATACAAATTGTATTTTGAGTGTTGATAATTATCACTAATTGATGGGGCGGGAATGTAGCTCAGTCGGTAGCGCGCTGGATTTGTATCCAGTTGGCCGCTGTCAGCGTGAGTTCGTCCACACGTTCGGCGAGAGGTTTATTTCTCAGAGTTACCTTTGTGTGCAGACTCTCCTCGGTGTCCGAACACCCCTGTGTGTACACGCAAGCACAAGACCAAGTGCGCACGAAAAAGATCCTGTAATCCATGTCAGAGTTCGGTGGGTTATAGAAACACGAAAATACCCAGCATGCTTCCTCCGAAAGCGGCGTATGGCTGCCTAAATGGCGGGGTGAAAACGGTCATACACGTAAAAGCCGTGGGAGTTTCAGCCCATGAACGAACAAACAAAATCATTAATTGATCAGCATTACATGGTTTTGTATTTTAAAACAAATGTGACTATTTCTTTAATACGCAAAGGGTTTCTTATTATATTTGTCCTAATCAAAAATGTTAAATGTGTCAAAATGCCATCAAATTCAAAATGTAAAGCCAAGGTAGAATATGATTCATAATTTTAGTTGTAACTAAGTAAGTGTATCTTCTTCTTCTGCGTTCGTGGGCTGAAACTGCTACGTACACTCGTGTTTTTTGCACGAGTGGAATTTTACGTGTATGACCGTTTTTTACCCCGCCATTTAGGCAGCCATACGCCGTTTTCGGAGGAAACATGCTGGGTATTTTCGTGTTTCTATAACACACCGAACTCTGACATGGATTACAGGATCTTTTTCGTGCGCACTTGGTCTTGTGCTTGCGTGTACACACGGGGGTGTTCGGACACCGAGGAGAGTCTGCACACAAAGTTGACTCTGATAAATAAATCTCTCGCCGAACGTGGGGACGAACTCACGCTGACAGCGGCCAACTGGATACAAATCCAGCGCGCTACCGACTGAGCTACATCCCCGCCCCAGTAAGTGTATCTAAATTTAATTACGCATTTTTACTGAGATTGTGAATATTTATAAAAATTGAAAATTGTTCAATAACATAATATTTTGATGAAACAATTTGTTTTTGAGTTTCTGCTTGCATGGTTTGAGTGAGTGTTGTTGTCAGAGTGCCTGAAAATATGAGCAGCTAAAAACCTGATTTATAAATAGCATAAACAATCCGGAATACGCATGTAATACGCATGCGATACGCATGCGGTACATCTGCGGGAGAGGTGCGTGTCACGCTCGATATCTGAGCAAAAAACGCATGCGTATCGCACGAAACAAAAGTTACAGAATCGTATGCGTATCGCATGCATTTCATGCATGCGATACACACGTTTTCACGCATGCGATACGCATGCATAATGTTTGTTGGGTAGGCGGGTATAGCCCAAACTACAGCAGCTATTAGTCCCACTCTCCTCCTACCACGATGCTAAGTCACACATTCCTGAGCCAATCGGAAATGGCCTTAAGATGGCCTTATTTGGGGTTGCTTTTGAGTTAAGATTTCACAGCTTTCTCGAGGTCCTGCATGCGGTGAAACTTTGTGACTCACCTGAGTATTAGGTGAGTCTTAGTAATTATCCGTATCCGGCAAGACAAGACAAAGTAAACATTTAAATCAACAATATCAGCGTGATTTATTCTACAGAATGACACTTCAAATGCTGTCAGATAATACTCTCTTTATCTAAAAAATACCGAAAAGCGAGTTTTGTCGGTGGGTGCTTTACGGAACAGCAAGGTACCGCCCATCCTCTGAGTGTGAAATGCTGACCCGCTCACTTGAAATCTAAATTACCTAAGTTCGGAAAATCAAGTGAAATTGCGTCACTCGCGTTACGTCAAATGTATCTTTACGTCATTTCCCATCCGTCTGGAGTCGGTTCTAAATCTGTCGCTCTCTATTCAACAAGAAAAAGCGAAGCAACCGAAACGCATGTTCAACATGGTTTATCTTGTGAGATTGTTGTGTGTCAAACGCATTTGATCTGTGAATATTCATCACGTCAGGAGTATTACTCTGATTGGCTGACCCATGTCACGAGAATTCTTTGACTGACAGGCATAATCAGGTAGGAGCGCTCAACTTCCCATTGCGGCTGTTCTGTCTAATTCGCGGGGTCGCTTCAAAATTTGTTTTGGTCGAATTAAACGGTAATAAAACCGTTATTTCTAGTATGCTGACTGTTAGCAAATGATAACAGTCAGGGAGTGAGTGAGAGAGAGAGAGAGAGAGAGAGAGAGAGAGAGAGAGAGAGAGAGAGAGAGAGATGTTGTGTGGACAAGTGTGAGAAAGAGAGAGAGAGAGAGAGAGAGAGAGAGAGAGAGAGAGAGAGAGAGAGAGAGAGAGAGAGAGAGAGAGAGAGAGAGAGATGGTGCGTGGACAAGTGGAGAGAGAGAGAGAGTGATTAACAATGTCTGATCTCCTAAACAGAAGAAAAAAAAAAAGAAAAGAAAAAAAAAAGAAGAAAAAAACAAGTCGCGTAAGGCGAAAATACAATATTTAGTCAAGTAGCTGTCGAACTCACAGAATGAAACTGAACGCAATGCAACGCAGCAAGACCGTATACTCGTGGTCCACCGCTCACGGCATAGGCAGTGAAATTGACAAGAAGAGCGGGGTAGTGGTTACACTATGCTGCATAGCACGCTTTTCTGTACCTCTCTTCGTTTTAACTTTCTGAGCGTGTTTATAATCCAAACATATCATATCTATATATTTTTGGAATCAGGAACCGACAAGAAATAAGATAAAAGTGTTTTTAAATTGATTTCGAAAAAAAAAATGTGATAATAATTTTTATATATTTAATTTTCAGAGCTTGTTTTTAATCCAAATATAACATATTTATATGTTTTTGGAATCAGCAAATGATGGAGAATAAGATAAACGTAAATTTGGATCGTTTTATAAATTTTTATTTTTTTGTACAATTTTCAGATTTTTAATGACCAAAGTCATCAATTAATTTTTAAGCCACCAAGCTGAAATGCAATACCGAACCCCGGGTTTTGTCGAAGATTACTTGACCAAAATTTGAACCAATTTGGTTGAAAAATGAGGGCGTGACAGTGCCGCCTCAACTTGCACGAAAAGCCGGATATGACGTCATCAAAGACATTTATCAAAAAAATAAAAAAAATTCGTGGATTTCATACCCAGGAACTCTCATGTCAAATTTCATAAAGATCGGTCCTGTAGTTTAGTCTGAATCGCTCTACACACACACACACACACTGACACACACACACACATACACACGCACATACACCACGACCCTCGTTTCGATTCCCCCTCGATGTTAAAATATTTAGTCAAAACTTGACTAAATATAAAAAAACAAGTCGCGTAAGGCGAAATTACTACATTTAGTCAACCTGTGGAACTCACAGAATGAAACTGAACGCAGTCCGCCGCTAGTGCAAAAGGCAGTGAAAGTGACGAGCCTGTTTGGCGCGGTAGCGATTGCGCTGTGCTTCATAGCACGCTTTACTGTACCTCTCCTTTCTGAGCGTGTTTTTAATCCAAACATATCATATCTATATGTTTTTGGAATCAGGAACCGACAAGGAATAAGATGAAATAGTTTTTAAAACGATTTCGGAAATTTAATTTTGATCATAATTTTTATATTTTTAATTTTCAGAGCTTGTTTTTAATCCAAATATAACATATGTGTATGTTTTTGGAATCATAAAATGACGAAGAATAAGATGAAAGTGTGTTTGGATCGTTTAATAAGAAAATAATTTTAATTACAAGTTTCCGATTTTTAATGACCAAACTCACTCATTAGTTTTTAAGCCACCAAGCTGAAATGCAATACCAAACCCCGGGCTTTGTCGAAGATTACTTTGCCAAAATTTCAATCAATTTGATTGAAAAATGAGGGTGTGACAGTGCCGCCTCAACTTTTACAAAAAGCCGGATATGACGTCATCAAAGGTATTTATCGAAAAAAAGAAAAACACGTCCGGGGATATCATACCCAGGAACTCTCATGTCAAATTTCATAAAGATCGGCCCAGTAGTTTAGTCTGAATCGCTCTACACACACACACAGACAGACAGACACACACACACACATACACCACGACCCTCGTCTCGATTCCCCCCTCTATGTTAAAACATTTAGTCAAAACTTGACTAAATGTAAAAAAAGAAAAAAATGATAACAGTCATGTCTCACAAACGATATCAGCATTCGCCTAAAAGGCTCATGCTTGATATCTTTTTTTCTCGACATGCCTGTTATCATTTGCTAACAGTCAGCATAATTATTAGAAATAACTCATAATAGTGTCAGAAATGAAGTCACGCAAGTGTCTGAGTACACATGTTTGTCTTGACATAATCTCCCATCATTCTGCTATTGTTTGGTGAAAACATTTTCTAAATCTCTTTTCGCAATCAAAAATGAGACAAAAAAGAAAATAGGGCGCTTTTGTGGACCACCCTGTCATCCACTTTCCGTTCACCTTCCGAACACACAGGCGCGCGCATCTGAGGACTAAACAAGTCGCGTAAGGCGAAAATACATTTAGTCAAGCTGTCGAATTCACAGAATGAAACTGAACGCAATGCAATTTTTCAGCAAGACCGTATACTCGTAGCATCTTCAGTCCACCGCTCATGGCAAAGGCAGTGAAATTGACAAGAAGAGCGGGGTAGTAGTTGCGCTGAGAAGGATAGCACGCTTTTCTGTACCTCTCTTCGTTTTAACTTTCTGAGCGTGTTTTTAATCCAAACATATCATATCTATATGTTTTTTGAATCAGGAACCGACAAGGAATAAGATGAAAGTGTTTTTAAATTGATTTCGAAAATTTAATTTTGATCATAATTTTTATGTATTTAATTTTCAGAGCTTGTTTTTGAGTCACTTGAGAAAAAGTGACTCTATGTAATCGGTCAGTGTTAGTCTGTCCGGCCGGCCGTCCGGCCGGCCGTCCGGCCGGCCGGCCGTCCGGCCGGCCGTCCGTAGACACCACCTTAACGTTGGACTTTTCTCGGAAACTATCAAAGCGATCCTGCTCATATTTTGTTTAGTCGTGACCTCCAATGACCTCTACACTTTAACGATGGTTTCGTTGACCTTTGACCTTTTTCAAGGTCACAGGTCAGCGTCAAAGGAAAAATTAGACATTTTATATCTTTGACAAAGTTCATCGGATGTGATTGAAACTTTGTAGGATTATTCTTTACATCAAAGTATTTACATCTGTAGCCTTTTACGAACGTTATCAGAAAAACAAGGGAGATAACTAGCCTTTTCTGTTCGGCAACACACAACTTAACGTTGGGCTTTTCTCGGAAACTATAAAAGTGACCGGGCTCAAATTTTATGTGAACGTGACTCCCAGTGACCTCTACACTTTGACGTCTGCTTTGGTGACCTTTGACCTTTTTCAAGGTCACAGGTATGTCTTGAAGGAAAAAAATTGAAATATCATATCTCTGAAACTATTCATCGGATTTGATTCAAACTTTATAGGATTATTCTTTACATCAAATTATTTACATCTGTATTATGTTGTGAATAGCAATTTCTTCCTGTCCATCTGATGCCTCATATAATATTCAGAACTGCGAAAGTGACTCGATCGAGCGTTTGCTCTTCTTGTTAATCCAAATATAACATATTTATATGTTTTTGGAATCAGGAAATGATGAAGAATAAGATGAACGTAAATTTGGATCGTTACCCCTTGACTGCCTTAGGACGGGTATACCCGTCCTGCACTTGTGCATTATTTCCATGATTAGATACTAAAAACAGATTCTTGGTTGAATTTCCTTTAAAAATAACATAGGTTTTACTTTTCTACCTACTGCCAGTTTGGAGCTAGAATTTTTTGTGAATTATTACACCCCGAACTCCAATATTCCCTGGCAGTCAGGAAGTTTTGATTGGCAGCGAAAGGGAATAAAAAAACTTTTTTTTTTTACAATGTTTAGATTTGTAATGACCAAAGTCATTAATTAATTTTTAAGCCACCAAGCTAAAATGCAATACCGAAGTCAGGCCTTCGTCGAAGATTGCTTTGCCAAAATGTCAATCAATTTGATTGAAAAATGAGTGTGTGACAGTGCCGCCTCAACTTTTACAAAAAGCCGGATATGACGTCATCAAAGGTATTTATCGAAACAAATAAAAGATACGTCCGGGAATATCATTCCCAGAAACTCTCATGTCAAATTTCATAAAGATCGGTCCAGTAGTTTGGTCTGAATCGCTCTACACGCACGCACACACACCCACACACACACACACACACACACACACACACACACACACACACACACACACACACACACACACAAACACACACACACACACACACACACACACACACACACACACACACACACACACACACACTGTCACGATTTAGTGACATGAATCGGGAAAATGTCACTGTGTCGGGTGCCTGTCTCGAATTGCGACAGAAAGCGCCTGTGCGTGAGTCTGGGCTACGGCAGATTTTTGCTAACCATGCATAGCCGAGCACGGGAATTTTGTATTGCACGGATTTCACGGGGTTCATTTCTGCTGTCGAGGCAGAATTGTCGATAACTGAACTGGGGTAGTGACAAGGTGAGTCACGTGATTTTTGTCAAGGTTGTCTGTCTGAGACATTTAACTTGACACTCGAACACTCAGCGCTGGGGAGGACGGTCGTGTCTCATATGTGACCCTCCATCACGAAATGAGTCGCATGTCACCTCGCGCGGTTCTGCGCTAGGCTTAATATAAGTCCGGGGAGTGTCTGGTAACAGTGTGAGGGTCACCTTAGTCACAGGCTTATAACTCAAAAAGTTTTCGCTCTTTTCTAAAACGGTTTTTACCACTGGATAGTGCATAAAAACTCTTTAAGAAAATGTAAAAATATGAAAATCATGCAAAGGTGACATGCGACTCGTGCCGTGGTGGAGGGTCACATATTTCCTGCTAGTTTGATGGACTTCATCGCTTTGATTTCTGCATTGATATTCAACGCGCCGCTCTGCATGCACAGGAGAGCTTCAGGAAACTACAGTTTGAGACCACTTTCTCTCCGTTCACATGCGGTCTGACGTTGACGGGTCGTCAAATTTCTCTGCGCCGTGCGTGAAAGGAATTTCACCGCATAAAGGAATCGGCAAGAGGGTGAATGGGGTATCGCTGTTGACGAACAGGTGCCATTCAAAGGAGGAAGCGGTTTTTCGCTTCCATGAGAGTGCTACATTCATAGGCTTTTGAGGTAATAAATCATTATTTAACGCTGTTGACGAGTCTGTGTTTGTGGAATGAAATACTCTCTGTTGTTCTTTCCTGGTTAGCGCATAATTTGCTCTTTGTGACGCTAAAATATTAATCTGTATATGGTTTTTGCAGATATGGAGAGAAGGAAGGAAATGGCTGATTTGTTGTTATAAAAGTTCGTTTGTGCAGGCCCACGTGCTCGATGAGATATGTAAAGATGACATGTTTAAAGGTGGAGGTTGAGGGGTAGCTTGGCATGTTTAGTGCACCGGTGCTTTTTGTTGCAGCCTTTCTTCATCTTCTACCGTTGCTGGCTGTTTTGCTGCCTATCTGCGGGACACTGTTAACTGCAGACGCTGTAACCGGGATCATCTGATATAACCAGCTAACCGGCTAACCAGCGACTGGGTGAGGCGCCTGATGTCTCCACTTTTCCCTGCTTCGTAACAACGCCAGCCGGCACTACATTCTACGGAGCAGTTGTGGAGACTATGAACTAATTACAGGCCGTCCACCCAGTGGCAAAAACAAAGCTAAGTGCACCATGTCTTTGCTCCCTGTTTACCACCGTTGTCAACTTTCATATTTATGATTATATTCGAGTGGTGACAACGTGGGGTGTGTGACACCTGCATTAACCAGCACTTTAGGCAGATCAGCTATATTTTCCTAGCTATACACGGGATCAGCGTGTTACTATAATGTTCTATATTCTAACTGGCATTTTTTGTCAGTGACCACTGATTTTACGTTTTGAACGTAAAAGAACATCTTTTGGAGTGAAGTCTCGAGGGAGGTGGCGAGTTATTACATAAACAGGCGTCTGAAACTTATACTTTTGTTGTTTCTATTTAATTGTATGACTGCGAGAGTGGATCGTGGTGTGGTTAGTTAGTTAGAAGTAACTAACCGTTTCATAATCACCTTATGTGATATATTGAAACGTGACACACACACACACACACACACACACAAACACACACTCACACACATACACCACCACCCTCGTTTCGATTCCCATTTAGTCAAAACTTGACTAAATGTAAAAATAGGACAGCACTTGCACTCTACGAAAAACAAACGAGACCTGAATCCACAGAGGGTTTCAATAAGGCCATGAATTGCACATTTTCTCAAACCTTTAATCAAAACAGAACGCGCGCTGTATCACACAAAATACTTTCGTTTGCTCTAACAAACCTCGTTTTGTTTTGACTTGTTTCTTAAGTTGTAATTGAACAGGGTGATACACTGAACACCTTGACATTGGCACTACAGCTCCGCAGCTGGTCCCGTTGCTATCAATAATAATTATTGGCTTAGATGAGCCGCATAGTTTTTGGAAACCTGTTGTTGACGACGTCTAACGGTGATGTTTCTCTGTCACGGTCTTACAAACCCTTGTGTTCAGAATTGTTTACATTTTTGTTTACCTATCCCTGGATCTCCGCTGTTTTTAAAGATGATTTGAGTGTCTCTTGGCTTAAAAAAAACATTTGAAGCAGTGCAGAAAGGATGGGACTGAATAAATATACATAAACTAGTTGAATAAAACATGTGGGTTTTGTTTTGGTGTTGCTGCTCATTTTTAAACATGAAGTACAGAAGAGTGTTGCACGTATATGCTCGTGTTTCGAGTTATCGCATCGTGAACGTACAGATTCCATTTTTTTTTTTTTTTTTTTTTTTTTGTAAAGTGTTTATGATTGTGTTCTATTCCGTCAATGGCGTCATTCTGGTAATGATGTTGTTATTGCTTTTGTAAAGCGCTTTGTGTGTTCGAAAGCGCTATAGAAATCACCATTATTATTATTATTTTATTTCCCTGCGAATCTTTCCTTGAAGATCATTGTTGGCTGTGTCAAAACGTTTCCTGTCGACACAAAGCGTTAATGAGACATGTTGGTGCGTCCCATGTCTTTTCAAGGTGCACCATCTAAGGAGCCATGTTGGGAAACTGTCCTGGTGACTTTAAGGTAATCAAGGAACATTTGGCAGTGATACCACTACAATAATGGGTTCGACAATGCTCTCTCTCTCTCTCTCTCTCTCTCTCTCTCTCTCGCTCGCGCGCGCGCGCTCTCTCTCTCTCTCTCTCTCTCTCTCTCTCTCGCTCCCCCTCTCTCCGTCTCTCTCCCTCTGTCTCTCTCTCCATCTCTCTCTCTTTCTCTCTCTCTCTCTCTCTCTCTCTCTCTCTCTCTCTCTCTCTCTCTCTCTCTCTCTCTCTCTCTTTTGATCATTAGGCTATTGTAATCTGCATGTTATGTTATGCTCCGGCCTTACTTGTAAGCGAACTGTATGTTATATGTCCGTCTGTCTGTTATGTCCTAATGTTGTATATACTTGCCATTTACATATGTATTATACATGTTGAAGGATGATTGATGATACATTGTAAACAGATGCATGCTATTGATTAAAAGCCCCACAATGATGTGATTGGCAAAACAAACAAAAAAAGCTCTATATAATGACTATAATGTTCATTCAATACATGAATTTAATCGGCAAGCGGTTTTCCTCTTCCACTCTCCCATGTCAAGAGTTCCCGACTTCCCTTTGTCATTATATTATATAGCTATTCTGATGAACACGTGGGGGAATTCGGGGGCTGTGATTGGATGGTCTCTCCAGATCATCAATGCATATTGCTGCCGAAGTCGGCCATTTTACTCAATATCCAAAAGCATATTGAGAAAAATGGCCGACGCATGGTTCCGGTTTACACATCTGTACCACGCGGCGATGTTTCTATCGACAACAGCATACACTGACAACTTAAAAAGCTGTTTCAACAACTGTGTTGTGAAATCGAATGCACTTGGAGTCAGTTTTTCTTCCAAAGTCAGAAAGCGTGTAGCGGTGGGCATGTCTGCGCGAACATGATGCGCGTAAGAAGTTTGTCTGCTATCAAAACCTGAGATCAACGCATCGACGCAAAAACTGTCATTTTGTAAGTTTGGAACAACAAATCAAGGTCATAACAGCTATATAATCGCTATTATGTTTTCAGCGTAGCAATAGGGTCTGATATTTAGACTCGAACAAGTATAATGCGACTCGTCTTCGACTCGTCGCATTATACTTGTCTCGTCTAAATATCGGACCCTATTGCTACGCTGAAAACACAATAGCTGGTAATATTCAGTCGAAACAGATACAAACCGTTTGATTCAGGAAGTCAAATCTCTGATCTAGCAAACACGGTCCGTGTCGTTCGGGGCTAAAACGCAATGCACGGCGTAAACAAACACACCGTCCATCGGAGAATATACACTGTCTCGATACACTACCCATCATAGCATATATTTACTTTCTTGAATATACACCGCCAACGCGACGATTCCAAAACACTCCTCCTGTGTGTTATCGTCTATTCAAACTACATAATACATTCTGAACTCTGTAGCTCCGTTAGCGAGTTCAAACCTGTACCTCTGGCAACAATGAATGGAATACGATCTCCTCTCAAAGGCAAACAGTACGACGGAAATCAAAACAGAGACTGCGGCGAAACAAGTGCGGAAGAAATACCATTCTGGAAGAGGTAAAATAAACACCAAGGATAGGATTGTGAATGGCAGATCACTCAAGCGCTTATTTTGGGGTGTGTGGGGAAATAACTAAAAACTCGAACCCGAACTGGAAGGCTCTTGGCACGATTTTGTTTTACTTTTTACTTTTGTGCGGTACATGATATCCCTTTGAAAGGCACCTGGCTATGTTTGCATTGGTTGTCTATCCTTCTGTTTGTCTACCTGTCCTCTCGTCGCACTGTGTGTGTGTGTGTGTGTGTGTGTGTGTGTGTGTGTGTGTGTGTGTGTGTGTCTGGATGTGTGTGTGTGTGGGTGTGTGTGGGTGTGCATGCTTTCGTGAGTGTGTGTGTGTGTGTCTCTATGTACGTGTGTGTGTGTGTGTGTGTGTGTGTGTGTGTGTGTGTGTGTGTGACAATTTATCCATGATATGGCGTAGTTTTAAGAAGATCCTGGCATATTGTAAGACACGGTGTCAGCCTTATAATCTGTACACTGTATTTCACATATATGCAGAAATATTACTTGTAATATTGATACAATAACTGTGTGGATAACACTGTATTTCTTACAATGACCCATGGCAACTGTATTCCTCAACCTGAAACAGCAGGAAGTATGTCATGTTTCAACCTTCTAGTCAAACTCGGTTCATGTTGTGTCGATGAACATAAAATGTGCGTGACACTGTGCCATTGATCTAGGGAAAACCTGACAAAGGGATAGCGATGTTTTGGACTAAATATGGTTTAACTGAACATGCAATGTTGAAAACTCTTTTCCTGTTAGCTGACATTTCGCCAAAGTTGTTCGCTCCTTTTAGGCCTTTAACTAGGAAGGAATCAACGAAACAGGCTGTGTAGAAATGAAGTACTGAACGTGCACGCATACACAGAGAGACACACGCACCCAAGAACACGCACCCCCCCCCCCCACACACACACACACACGCGCGCGCGTACGCACACACACACACACACACACACACACACACACACACACACACACACACACACACACACACACACACACACACACACACTGTGAATATTCCCAGGTTTTCTGTTACTCTTTACAAAATGGTGTCTTTTATTTATTTATTTTTTTTTAAACAGGGCATGTTTTGTGGCTAAAAATACAGGACACAGACAGACAAGGAAGTGCACGGTGACTCATTCGCTGCTCAGTTTTCAGAAAACAGATTGCTTGAGAACACCTGTGGTTGTAAACTTTGGTGGAGAGCTGTATAGTTCCTTGTACTGATTCCAGACGTATTGTCTTTTTTCGTGTTGGTAGAGGAAACATCTTATTCTATTGCACCTGCAAAGAACGACAATACTTCAACAGTGTTGTTCTATGGCTGAATCAATGCACCTGATCTAAAGGCAACGATGACCGTGATTCAGCTGGCTGTTGCGTTGCTTCTGTGTGCTGTACAAGGTATGTTTCGGCATGCATGTTCTTTTTTTACATTTAGTCAAGTTTTGACTAAATGTTTTAACGTAGAGGGGGGAATCGAGACGAGGGTTGTGGTGTATGTGTGTGTGTGTGTGTGTGTGTGTCTGTCTGTGTGTGTGTGTAGAGCGATTCAGACTAAACTATTGGACCGATCTTTATGAAATTTGACATGAGTTCCTGGGTGTAATATCCCCAGAGATTTTTTTCATTTTTTTGATAAATGTCTTTGATGACGTCATATACGGTTTTTTGTGAAAGTTGAGGCAGCAATGTCACGCTCTTTTTTTTCAACCAAATCGATTGAAATTTTGGTCCAGCAATCGTCGACGAAGCCCGGACTTTGGTATTTCATTTCAGCTTGGTGGCTTAAAAACTAGTTAATGACTTTGGTCATTAAAAATCTGAAAATTGTTAAAAACAATTTTTTTTTTATAAAACGATCCAAATTTACGTTCATCTTATTTTCCATCATTTTCTGATTCCCAAAACATACAATTATGTTATATTTGGATTAAAAACAAGCTCTGAAAATTAAAAATATAAAAATTATTATCAAAATTAAATTTTCGAAATCAATTTAAAAACACTTTCATCTTATTCCTTGTCGGTTGCTGATTCCAAAAACATATAGATATGATATGTTTGGATTAAAAAGACGCTCAGAAAGTTAAAACGCAGAGAGGTACAGAAAAGCGTGCTATCCTTCTCAGCGCAACTACTTCAGCTTCCCCGCTCTTCTTGTCAATTTCACTGCCTTTGCCATCCATGAGCGGTGGACTGACGATGCTACGAGTATACGGTCTTGCTGAAAAATTGCATTGCGTTCAATTTCATTCTGTGAGTTCGACAGCTACTTCACTAAATGTTGTATTTTCGCCTTACGCGATTTGTTTTCTATCAGTCTGTCTGCTATGGATTCCGTGAACTCTTCTACAGTCTCGCGGCTATATTCTCTTTCGAAGAGAGCTGTAATTGCTTGTAAAATGCAGATGCCCCCCGTGTTTTCATTCTCCGAACATTGTCCGCTACATTCCATCCGGTGTGAGAGATTGAGACCACTAGGGCCTACAACAAGCCCGTCGAGGCTTTTACATCAGATGATAGCATCCTTACTGTTTGAAACCTATGGACAAATCTACTGCCTATAGCTGTTCACAGCACATAATTGAAATGCATTGACAGTTGAAGGATTGTAGAAGAGTTAAATGAATCTAAGCTCAGAACCTTGCATAGTTGATCGCTCAGAAATCATTATGTTCTTAGGGGCCACCGACATCCAACGCCTGGACCTATTGAGACGGAAGTACCTCGTATATCAATTTATCACAAAAGGAAGAGAGAATGCTTTATGTCCTACATGCTTAATATTTCGCCTCTTAAGGAAGAAATATGGGTTATATGATTCGAGTTTTACGCCATCATGGCCTTTGACGAGATACACAAGTGCATGCGTGTTTAGGTGGTATCAGCCATCTGCACTTATGGCAGAATGACCGAGGTCTTTTGCGTGCCATTGTGGTGACACGGGGGTGGAATATGGCTTCCGTCTCTGGGTCAGTCTTCACATGAAGTTGACCCGTGTCCGTCCCGGCCCGAATTCGAACCTGCGACCTTCCGATCACAAGTCCAGTGCTCTACCAACTGAGCTACCGGGCCCCCACCATATATCACTTCAATTTGGAAAACTGAAATAGGTGTACCTTTTATTCTCTAGCTTGTCTTATATAATTTTGTTTTGCATTTGGTTCTATGGATATGTGCTGTGTAGTTTATCATTGCAAAATCATTGCAAAAAAAGGAAATCACTTTAATTCTTTTGCGCAAACTGTTGTAGAGCTGCAAGCGAAGATGTTTTGAAATTACTAACACATCATTGCTGATCCAAAAACCAAAGAGACTGCCAACGTTTCATTGCTGATTTTTTTTTGTTTTGGTAATGCTGTTACCCGGACTTTAAACATCTGTCGTCAAACAACACTTCAGGTTTTTCTTTTTTTGTTTGGGATCAGTTGCTTCTCATGCGTTATTTTATGATCACATAATTTATAACGAGGAAGTAAAGCAACGCATGAGTGTGTTTCTGCATTCTTCAAAGGATGTTCAGTCGTTGTTAACAAGCCACAATGACACACCCTTCTTTATTAATTTAGAGAATGGTGAGGTTATGACAATGGCAATGAAAGGAACAAGGAAAACACCCATGTTTTAAAGCAGAATGAGACTGTCAAGTGTTTTTTTTTTAGCAAGAATTCAGTGCAAAGTTTCCAGAAAGATGTACACAATTATGTTTAAATCTTTTATTTTATTGCTGTTTCTTTTTAACGGAATAGTCCATATATGGAAAATAATAGAAGTGAGCTCATACACAATATTCATGTATACATGTTCTAACGTATTTAAACATAGCACGACCTTGCAATAACTTAGCTGACTATCTAAGAACATTGTTTGACATTAACGTCATGTCTTGGACTTTAGATTGAAGACAGAACCAGTCATTAAGCTTACTATTGTGCAGTGAAATCAGACCAAACCAGAAACTCTCATGTGAGCACAGTTGATCAAGTTAAACACATACTACACGTATCTGTGACGCCATGGTGGAGAGCTTTTCGGGCAGATTTGAAGTCTCCGGAACATTTACTGCAGCAAAAACCGCTGGAGTTTTGAAATTCTAATCTGTGCTCTAGAAAATAGATGCAACGTGCATTGCCATCAGAAGCGAAAATCTTTCTCTGTCTCTCACACTCAACTGCACTATATGCGTTAGTCCGGATTCACATTAGTAGTGTAAAGTCATACACCCTAAGTAGTGCTCTAGTCGTATGTGACTGAACCTATTAGGATATAACGGATATAACGCGCGAAAACCAGAACGACATTTAGTAGAAAATGTGTATAGTAATGAGGCAGTAGGGCCCGGAAGCTGATCCAACAACAACCTGTAGCGACAGGAAATATACTTACAACAAAAAACTACACGCTGTTCCGGTTTCATAGCCGTGACGGGGTCCTGATTTGGCCTATTATGGTCCGCTGGACCCGAAAAGCAACAGCTAACTAACTAATAGCCGTGAACTCACGCATAATTATCTGGTCAGCTGTACCCACCGTACGTGCTTTTGTGACAGGTCGACAGTAATACACTTTGCAACACATTAATTGTTCCCGGTAAAATCCAGTTCTTAGAAGAAAAACAACCGTCCACCACTCCAGTTTCTGCTGTCTAGCAGACGATCTTTCCAATATGTTACACATATTCGTTCCCTTTACAACCTCCAATGTTAAAACAAAGCAGTCTGGAACATTCTGTCGTTGACTCTTCTGAAACAATCCTTGTTCTCTCAGTATCTGCGGGGTCTTCGTATTCACTGTTCGAGTAAACTACTATCCGCATCACAAGTCAGACGTTGCAAACGCTAAATGGAAAGTATAAAAGCATACAATGTGACTTCATATAAAACCAGGCTAATTCACCAAATGAGTCGAAAAGCATCAGGTTATGTCGGTCTTTCCGTGCATGGGTTTGTGTGGCTCGTTCAATGTTCGTTGATGTATGTACAAGTATACATGCGCAAGTAGTGTGCCCATTGAAGCGATTTAAGCATATGCAACAGGTTATATGGACCATGTGGAAATCTGTACAGCATACCCGATGCTATATATCTTCAGTGTGAGACTACAGCTGGATTAAAGAGCTGGCAAAACTATAACTGTACAGTATAGTTGTTCATACGTGCCTTGCGTTCTGTCAGCTCGTTTTACAAGCGTTTTATACATTTTCTCTGCATATGTGCGTGTGTGTGTGTGTGTGTGTGTGTGTATGTGTGTGTGTGTGTGTGTGTGTGTGTGTGTATGTGTGTGTGTGTTCGCGTGTGCATGTGCGCGCGCGCGCGCGCGTGTGTGTGTGTGTGTTTGTTTAGACTGACTCGGCTTGTCATAATTTCAGAGTCATCCGCGTCCTACACAATCACAGAATGCAACGAAGACGAACCCTTGTACATCGTAGGAAACCAGCCCACATCTATCACGTGCAAAGGACTTAGACAAACCCACAACATGTACTGGTCCATCACTGAGCTCTGTGGAGATTGCAAAGAGACCCGTGTAGGTCTCTGTGCAGCATGTCGAGGCTCTTCGCCCTGTCCACACAACTGTTCCGATGTGAACGCTGACTACATCATTAGCAGGACCAAGACTGAATCCATGTTGCGTTTTGTGGACAACCTGACTGCTAAAGACGGAGCTACCGTCAAGTGTTCCCGGCTGAATAACCAGACACAGGCTAGTTGCGCTGTGACCGTAATTAAAGGTAGGCAAATGTTGTTTTCCGTCTAAATATGTTTGTTGTTATCCCAGCGAAGCTGGAGGTATCCCACGAACGCTATACTGTAATCGACTTGAGAAATTTTCATACCGATAATACATGATAAAGAAGGATTCTTTGTGCCCGGCTACGGGCTACAGTTGAAGATGGAAGTTCACCAAAAATTGGGACCATACTAACAAAAATATGGTGGGTGCAATAGGCGCCCCCATTTTTTGAGCAAACGCCACCAACATTTAGGAACCTACGCTAACATGATGGCGCGAGCTTCCATTCAAATTTAGCTTTGGCAACGAATGTTCGATGACGTCATCCAATAGTCACATCACAGAAGGAAATGTACAAAGGCTGAACGTAGCCCATTGTAGCTCGACTTATTAGACAGATAGGCTTGAGGAGAATGATAATAACAAAGTTATTACCAGAGTGCAGACCTCAATGATCGTGAGAACGCACAATTTATTGTTTTCTGATGGTTATAACCGGAAGCTGCTTTCGATAATGGGGCAGACAACTCCCGTAAACCCTTCGAGGCTTACTTCCCTTCTATTGTCGTTAGCTGACGAACAGTTGTTACTTACGTTCACATGCAGCTATCGAGCGGACGTCAGCCTGCCGTCACTTAGCCAAAATAAAATGTTTCTCCGCTAAATTCAAGTGGCATAGTTATTTAGATGGAGACAAACAACTGAAGCAGATTTGTCTGAAGAGCAGCATATGGCATGGCCGGAGCAAAATGGTAAGTCTCTACGCTGCCATTAAACTAACGACAACAAAGAAGGGAAGTAAGCCTCGAAGGGTTTACGGGAGTTGTCTGCCCCATTATCGAAAGATACTTCCAGTTATAACCATCAGGAAACAATAAATTGTGCGTTCTTACGATCATTGAGGTCTGCACTCTGGTAATAACTTTGTTATTATCATTCTCCTCAAGCCTATCTGTCTAATAAGTCGAGCTAAAATGGGCTACGTTCAGCCTTCTGTGATGTGACTATTGGATGACGTCATCGAACCTTCGTTGCCTAAGCTAAATTTGAATGGAAGCTCGCGCCATCATGTTAGCGTAGGTTCCTAAATGACGCCACCAAAGGCCGCTTTGGACGGGTAGAAATTCTGTAGTTTCCAAGTCTATTTGTGTGTGGTTATCCAAGACCATGGATAAAGCTCGCGTAAGAAGACTACGTCACGGTCAAAAGTCTTTGACGTCAATTAATGCATCATGACGTCATGCCTCCCTGTAGTCTTTTTCTCACGCGCGGTGTGTGTGTGGGTGTGTTTGTGCGTGTGTGTGTGTAGGTGGTTTTACCGACAAATGGGGACGATTGTCACTGGAGAGCAGTCAAATGGGGACGCTTCCGACAAACGGGGACGTCCCCATTTGTCGGCCCGTGCGACCCCATTTGACTGGATTTGAGCAGATTGAGCGACCCCATTTGACTGCTTCCTAGCATCCCTGTGGACAAACGGACTGGATTTTCACACAGATTCATACACATATTTTAGCTCTGCACTTTGTGGTCTGCTCAACTAAACCATGTGATTTTTATCATGTGACTTCAAATGACTTTACAGTAACTGCTTTCATCAGAATTCAGTTTCTATTCAAATGTAGTCAAACTAAAACATTTATTTGAATTAAAAAAATTTTTTTTATTGCATTTAATATATTTTATTAAGAGTATTTTGAAAGAGTTCTGATTATTTGATCACGGGTTTTTTTTTTATTAAAACAAAAACAAACACAGAAACATATACATTCCTGTAAAAAAAAAAAAAATGATTACAATTATTTTGTTATGAGATTTATTTTAGGTTAATTCGAAGTGTTAAGTCTCATTATTACATCTTTTTTGTCGTGTTTATTGCAATTTTTATTTATTTTATTCATGTAACCCTAGGTGTTTTTTGAAATAAATATTGACTTGACTTGACTTATTGCGAAGTATGAACCGCGTAGGGGGAGCAAAGGAGGGAGGGAGAGAGAGAGGTACGGAGGAAGGGAGGGAGAGAGAAAGGTACGGAGGAAGGGAGGGAGAGAGAGAGGTACGGATGAAGGGAGGGAGAGAGAGAGGTACGGATGAAGGGAGGGAGAGAGAGAGAGGTACGGAGAAAGAGAGTGAGAGAGATAGAGGGAGCAAAGGAGGGAGGGAGAGAGAGAGGTATGGCGGAAGGGAGACAGAGAGAGGGGGCAAAGAAGGGAGGGAGAGAGGGAGGGAGGAGGGAGAGAGAGAGGGAGCAAAGGAGGGAGGGAGATAGAGAGGTATGGAGGAAGAAAGAGAGAGGTAGCAAAGGAGGGAGGGAGAGAGAGAGGTAAGGAGGGAGAGAGAGAGGGAGCAAAGGAGAGACAGATAGAGAGAGAGGTAAGGAGGGAGGGAGAGAGAGAGATGGAGCAAAGAAGGGAGGGAGAGAGAGAGTTACGGAGGGAGGAAGAGAGAGAGAGGCAGCAAAGGAGGGAGGGAGAGAGAGAGGTAAGGAGGGAGGGAGAGAGAGAGGGAGCAAAGGAGGGAGGAAGAGAGAGAGGTACGGAGGGAGGGAGAGAGAGAGAGAGAGGGAGCAAAGGAGGGAGGGAGAGAGATAGGTAAGGAGGGAGGGAGAGAGAGAGAGGGAGCAAAAGAGGAAGGAGAGAGAGAGGTACGGAGGAAGGGAGAGAGAGAGAGGGAGCAAAAGAGGGAGGGAGAGAGAGAGGAACGGAGGAAGGGAGAGAGAGAGAGGGAGCAAAGGAGGGAGGGAGAGAGAGAGAGAGGTACGAAGGAAGGGAGAAAGAGAGAGGGAGCAAAGGAGGGAGGGAGAGAGAGAGGTAAGGAGGGAGAGAGAGAGGGAGCAAAGGAGGGAGAGAGAGAGAGGTACGGAGGAAGGGAGGGAGAGAGAGAGAAGGAGCAAAGGAGGGAGTGAGAGAGAGAGGTAGGGAGGGAGAGAGAGAGACAGAGAGAGCAAAGGAGGGAGGGAGAGAGAAAGGTAAGGAGGGTGAGAGAAAGAGAGGGAGCAAAGGAGGGAGGGAGAGAGAGAGAGAGATACGGACGGAGGGAGAAAGAGAGAGCGGAAGCAAAGGAGGGAGGGAGAGAGAGAGAGGTAAGGAGTGAGAGAGATAGAGGGAGCAAAGGAGGGAGGGAGAGAGGTACGGAGGAAGGGAGGGAGAGAGAAAGGTACGGAGGAAGGGAGGGAGAGAGAGAGGTAGAGAGTAAGGGAGGGAGAGAGAGAGGTAAGGATGAAGGGAGGGAGAGAGAGAGGTACGGAGAAAGAGAGTGAGAGAGAGATAGAGGGAGAAAAGGAGGGAGGGAGAGAGAGAGGTATGGAGGAAGGGAGAGAGAGAGAGAGGGGGCAAAGATGGAGGGAGAAAGAGAGGTACGGAGGAAGGGAGAGAGAGAGAGGGAGCAAAAGAGGGAGGGAGAGAGAGAGAGAGGTACGAAGGAAGGGAGAAAGAGAGAGGGAGCAAAGGAGGGAGGGAGAGAGAGAGGTAAGGAGGGAGAGAGAGAGGGAGCAAAGGAGGGAGAGAGAGAGAGAGGTACGGAGGAAGGGAGGGAGAGAGAGAGAAGGAGCAAAGGAGGGAGTGAGAGAGAGATGTAGGGAGGGAGAGAGAGAGACAGAGAGAGCAAAGGAGGGAGGGAGAGAGAAAGGTAAGGAGGGTGATAGAAAGAGAGGGAGCAAAGGAGGGAGGGAGAGAGAGAGATACGGACGGAGGGAGAAAGAGAGAGGAAGCAAAGGAGGGAGGGAGAGAGAGAGAGGTAAGGAGTGAGAGAGATAGAGGGAGCAAAGGAGGGAGGGAGAGAGGTACGGAGGAAGGGAGGGAGAGAGAAAGGTACGGAGGAAGGGAGGGAGAGAGAGAGGTAGAGAGTAAGGGAGGGAGAGAGAGAGGTAAGGATGAAGGGAGGGAGAGAGAGAGGTACGGAGAAAGAGAGTGAGAGAGAGATAGAGGGAGAAAAGGAGGGAGGGAGAGAGAGAGGGGGCAAAGATGGAGGGAGAGAGAGAGGTACGGAGGAAGGGAGAGAGAGAGAGGGAGCAAAGGAGGGAGGGAGATAGAGAGGTATGGAGGAAAGGAGAGAGAGAGAGCAAAGGAGGGAGGGAGAGAGAGGGAGCACAGGAGGGAGGGAAAGAGATAGGTATGGACGAAGGGAGAGAGAGAGTGAGCAAAGGAGGGAGGGAGGGAGAGAGATACGGAGGAAGGGAGGGAGAGAGAGAGGTACGGAGGAAGGGAGGGAGAGAGAGAGGGCGCAAAGGAGGGAGTGAGAGAGAGAGATACGGAGGAAGGGAGGGAGAGAGAGAGGTACGGAGGAAGGGAGGGAGAGAGAGAGGTACGGAGAAAGGGAGGGAGAGAGAGAGGGAGCAAAGGAGGGAGGGAGAGAGAGAGGGGGAGCAAAGGAGGGAGGGAGAGAGAGGGAGCAAAAGAGTAAGGGAGAGGGAGAGGTACGGAGGAAGGGAGGGAGAGAGAGGTACGGAGAAAGGGAGGGAGAGAGGTACCGAGGAAGGGAGAGAGAGAGAGAGAGGGAGCAAAGGAGAGAGGGGGAGAAAGGTACGGAGGAAGGAAGAGAGAGAGAGAGGTACGGAGAAAGGGAGGGAGAGAGAGAGAGGGAGCAAAGGAGGGAGGGAGAGAGAGAGGTACGGAGGAAGGGAGGGAGAGAGAGGTAGCAAAAGAGGGAGGGAGAGGGAGAGGTACGGAGGAAGGGAGGGAGAGAGAGGTACGGAGGAAGGGAGGGAGAGAGGTACGGAGGAAGGGAGAGAGAGAGAGAGAGGGAGCAAAGGAGGGAGGGTGAGAGAGAGGTATGGAGAAAGGGAGGGAGAGAGGTACGGAGGAAGGGAGGGAGAGAGAGAGGGAGCAAAGGAAGGAGGGAAAGAGAGAGGTACGGAGGAAGGGAGAGAGAGAGAGAGGTACGAAGGAAGGGAGGGAGAGAGACAGGTACGGAGGAAGGGAAGGAGAGAAAGAGGTACGCAGAAACGGAGGGAGAGAGAGAGAGGGAGCAAAGGAGGGAGGGAGAGAGAGGGAGCAAAGGAGGGAGGGAGAAAGAAAGGTACGGAGGAAGGGAGGGAGAGAGAGGGAGCAAAGGAGGGAGGGAGAGAGAGAGGTATGGAGGAAGGGAGAGAGAGAGAGGGAGCAAAGGAGAGAGGGAGAGAGAGAGGTACGGAGGAAGGGAGAGAGAGAGGGAGCAAAGGAGGGAGGGAGAGAGAGGTATGGAGGAAGGGAGAGAGAGAGAGAGGGAGCAAAGGAGGGAGGGAGAGAGAGAGATACGGAGGAAGGGAGGGAGAGAGAGGTATGGAGGAAGGGAGGGAGAGAGAGAGGTACGGATAAAGGGAGGGAGAGAGAGAGAGGGAGCAAAGGAGGGAGGGAGAGAGAGAGGTACGGAGGAAGGGAGGGACAGAGAGGGAGCAAAGGAGGGAGGGAGAGAAAGGTATGGAGGAAGGGAGAGAGAGAGAGGTATGGAGGAAGGGAGGGAGAGAGAGGGGGGTATGGAGGAAGGAAGAGAGAGGGAGCAAAGGAAGGGGGGAGAGAGAGAGGTACGGAGTAAGGGAGAGAGAGAGAGAGGGGGAGCAAAGGAGGGAGGGAGAGAGAGGGAGCACAGGAAGGAGGGAGAGAGAGGGGTATGGAGGAAGGGAGAGAGAGTCAGAGAGAGGGAGAAAAGGAGGGAAGGAGAGAGAGAGGTACGGTGGAAGGGAGAGAGAGAGAGAGGAAGCAAAGGAGGGAGGGAGGGAGAGAGAGAGGTATGGAGGAAGGGAGAGAGAGAGTGAGCAAAGGAGGGAAGGAGAGAGAGGGGGCAAAGGAGGGAGGGAGAGAGAGAGAGGTACGGAGGAAGAGAGGGAGAGATAGAGGTATGGAGGAAGGGAGGGAGATAGAGAGGTACGGAGGAAGGGAGGGAGAGAGAGAGGTACTGAGAAAGAGAGGGAGAGAGAGAGAGGGAGCAAAGGAGGAAGGGGGAGAGAGGGAGCAAAGGAGGAAGAGAGAGAGGTATGGAGGAAAGGAGAGAGAGAGGGAGCAAATGAAGGAGGGAGGGAGAGGGAGCAAAGGAGGGAGGGAGAGAGAGAGGTACGGAGGAAGGGAGAGAGAGGGAGCACATAAGGGAGTTAGAGAGAGAGGTACGGAGAGAGGGATGGAGAGAGAGAGAGAGGGAGCAAAGGAGGGAGGGAGTTAGAGAGAGAGGTACGGAGGAAGGGAGGGGGAGAGAGGGAGCACATAAGGGAGGGAGAGAGAGAGAGAGAGAGAGAGAGAGAGAGACAGACAGACAGACAGACAGACAGACAGACAGACAGACAGACAGACAGACAGACAGTTTTCACGCAAAAATGTTGTAAGGGTTGTGGCGTGGTGGAAAGGCGTTTGCCTCCGAAGCCGGTTTTTCTTCACTACGCAGAAGACAGAAACTACAGAGCCGCTCTTCACTAAACTTTAAGTCTCTGTCTGACTGTTTGTAAACCAAATGTGGCTCTGATTGTATAACTTTTAACATCATTGGGATGAAATAAACACTCGATTTTATCGTCCCATCCCCCCAGATTACGTATGTGGACCCCACTTATACCAAGGTGATACAAAGTACTCAATTTTATCCAATCTTAACAGATATTTTTGAATATCTTATCACCCCCACTCCCGTCATCCTTCTGTTTTTAACCAGCTCCCGATTTTTTTTTAAATTTTTTAAATTTTTTTTTAACTATCGTATAAACCAATAATAGGCAATTTAGACCTTAATTTAAGCCCCTTAATTTTCGTTCGTTCGGTGTTTTTTTTCCTATAACCCAGATCATGTTCTTAAAAGGCTAACATTACATGCCTATAGGACATGAATATATTTTGTCTGGTCGTAAGGAGTTTGAGATGAAAAGTGTTGTTTGACGCCAGCGCGGTAAAACTAGTATAGACATGTCCCTGGGTGTTACGATGACATCAGAGTTTAAACTGTTCTTTTTCTAAATTATTGTGGTTATCATTCTTAATTAGCGAGCCAATCCATCAGAGAAAAATGAAAAAAAAGAAGTCATTTTCTCATGTCTCAAGGGAAAACCAGTGCCTTGCCTGTCTAAAATCACCTCCCGTTTGAGGAATTTTGCAGCCAGCGCAGTTACTTACAAGATATATTAACGTCCTACAGGCATAGATTGTTGGCCTCGGACAGGACTGGGGTAATATGATAAAAAAAAAATAGAGGAGGAAAAGAAAAGGGCAAGATCAAGCAAGCCCGACCGTGATAGGACCCAGGACCCACTCTCCATGAGTACGGAAGGGGGGGGGGGGGGGGGGCAATAAGAGATATATGTTAAGGTCCTTGTAAGAGGAGTATTAATAATATTTCCTTTATATACGTTGACTTCCTAAGGGAAGGACCATTAAAAACATGGACTTTAATTCAATTATAGTTTCGTTAAAAAATGATAAAACTCGGGACCACCTGTTAAAAGGTTTAAAAGTGACAACATTGTAAGAAAAAATATAAAGAACATGCGCAAACACGTAATACTGACCTATAGGGAAGTAAAATTGAGAGAAAACAGCTATCCTCTCGTTAATGTAATCATGTTTTAATGTAGAGACCAAAAAGCAATGTACTCACGTTAAAATGACGAACACGGAACGAATAACAGCGCGACGTTTCGACCTAAGGGTCTTCTTCAGGCACAAAAACACAAAAAATACACACACAAAAAAGAAGAAAGACGATAGAACAAATGAAGAGAAGAATAACTGACAAAACAACTGCACTGCACAAACCAACAAATGACAAAGACAGTGTTCGTCATTTTAACGTGAGTACATTGCTTTTTGGTCTCTTTATTGTTCCCTCTCACGTGCAGTCGCCATTGTTTAATACATGTTTTAATGTGTTTTGTATAATCCGGAAGCAGGAGTTTAAAACCTATATATATATATCTTGAGGGAAAAGTCTGGGTTGTGGCACTCGATCACTAGGTGGGGCACTGCCCTTCGCTCCCTGTTACCCGAGTCCCAATCCTCGTGGTAAGGCGTCCGCCCCGTGATCGGGAGGTCGTGGGTTCGAACCCCGGCCGGGTCATACCTAGCTAAGACTTTAAAATTGGCAATCTAGTGGCTGCTCCGCCTGGCGTCTGGCATTATGGGGTTAGTGCTAGGACTGGTTGGTCAGGTGTCAGAATAATGTGACTGGGTGAGACATGAAGCCTGTGCTGCGACTTCTGTCTTGTGTGTGGCGCACGTTATATGTCAAAAGCAGCACCGCCCTGATATGGCCCTTCGTGGTCGGCTGGGCGTTAAGCAAACAAACAAACAAACCCGAGTGCCAACAACAATAGGATGAGCATCAGAAGTGAAGATAAAGAGGGATTTTTTTTCTCTGCGCGCGCGCCAGCAAGCAGGATCTCTCAGAACTGAATCTAGGGGTCCTTAACGTCCTCACAGGAAATTTTCCTTTTAGGGACGTGAGTTGATGATACGCTAACTGAACTGAAGCGGTAATAGTATGATCTAATTACAGGCGATGGGTTTATGGGTCACGTGATTATATATATGAAGTCTTCTATCGCGCGCGTATCTCCAGACTCGGACTCAAGGCGCAGGGATCTATTTATGCCGTGTGAGATGGAATTTTTTACACAATACATCATGCATTCACATCGACCAGCAGATCGCAGCCATTTCGGCGCATATCCTACTTTTCACGGCCTATTATTGCAAGTCA